>NW_019252706.1:0-38144 GCF_002742605.1 Olea europaea var. sylvestris | reverse complement strand
TCCGTTTTGGGCCCATAAGTACTTTTTAGAAATGTAGCGACCATTTTGGATTGAACTCACAAATTCGTCGTGACGTACGAGGTATTTTGATAATTTTTCAAAAGATTGAGCACTTGCATACTTGGAACGCTTGGAGAGTAGACGTACAAAGAATTGAGCGTAACTTTTGCACACGATGTCCGTTTTCGGCCCATAAGTAATTTTGAGAAATGTGGCGACCGTTTTGGATTGAACTCACGACTTCATCATGACGTACGAGCGATTTTGACAATTTTACAAAAGAATGAGCACTTGCATAGTCGGTACGCTTGGAAAGTCGGTGTACGAAGAATTGAGCGTAACCTTTGCACACGGTGTCCGTTTTCGTCCCATAAGTACTTTTTGGAAATGTAGCGACCATTTTGGATTGAACTCACGAATTCATCGTGACGTATGAGGTGTTTCGACAATTTTTCGAAAGATTGAGCACTTGCATACTTGGAACGCTTGGAGAGTCGGAGTACGAAGAATTGAGTGCAACTTTTGCACACGGTGTCCGTTTCCGGCCCATAAGCACTTTTTGGAAATGTAGCGACCGTTTTGGATTGAACTCACGAATTCATCGTGACGTACGAGGTATTTCGACAATTTTTCGAAAGATTGAGCACTAGCATACTTGGAACGCTTGGAGAGTCGGCGTACGAAGAATTGAGCGTAACTTTTGTACACGGTGTCCGTTTTCGGCCCATTAGTACTTTTTGGAAATGTAGCGACCCTTTTGGATTGAACTCACGAATTCATCGTGACGTACGAGGTATTTCGACAATTTTTCGAAAGATTGAGCACTAGCATACTTGGAACGCTTGGAGAGTCGGCGTACGAAGAATTGAGCGTAACTTTTGTACACGGTGTCCGTTTTCGACCCATAAGTACTTTTTGGAAATGTAGCGACCATTTTGGATTGAACTCATGAATTCATCGTGACGTACGAGCTTTGCCAACAATTTTTCGAAAGATTAAGCACTTGCATACTTGGAACGCTTGGAGAGTCGACGTACGAAGAATTGAGCGTAACTTTTGCACACGATGTCCGTTTTCGGCCCATAAGTACTTTTGAGAAATGTGGCGATCGTTTTGGATTGAACTCACAACTTCATCATGACGTACGAGCGATTTTGAAAATTTTACAAAAGAATGAGCACTTGCATAGTCGGTACGCTTGGAAAGTCGGCGTACGAAGAATTGAGCGTAACCTTTGCACACGGTGTCCGTTTTCGTCCCATAAGTACTTTTTGGAAATGTAGCGACCGTTTTGGATTGAACTCATGAATTCATCGTGACGTACTAGGTGTTTCGACAATTTTTAGAAAGATTGAGCACTTGCATACTTGGAACGCTTGGAGAGTCGGAGTACGAAGAATTGAGCGTAACTTTTGCACACGGTGTCCATTTTCGGCCCATAAGTACTTTCGAGAAATATGGCGACCCTTTTGGATTGAACTCACGAATTCATCATGACGTACGAGGTATTTCGACAGTTTTTCGAAAGATTGAGCACTTGCATACTTGGAACGCTTGGAGAGTCGGCGTACGAAGAATTGAGCGTAACTTTTGCACACGGTGTCCGTTTTCGGCCCATAAGTACTTTCGAGAAATGTGGCGACTGTTTTGGATTGAACTCACGAATTCATCGTGATGTACGAGGTATTTCGACAATTTTTCGAAAGATTGGGCACTTGCATACTTGGAACGCTTGGAGCGTCGGCGTACGAAAAATTGAGCGTAACTTTTGCACACGGTGTCCGTTTTCGGCCCATAAGTACTTTTTGGAAATGTAGCGATCGTTTTGGATTGAACTCACAACTTCATCGTGACGTATGAAGGATTTCGGCCATTTTTTTAACGAATGAGCACTTTTATATTTGGAACACTTGGATTGTCGTCGTTCGAAGAATTGAGCGTAACTTTTGCAAATGGCGTCCATTTTTGGCCCTTAAGTACTTTTTAGAAGTGTAGCAACCATTTTGGATTGAACTCACGAATTCATCGTGACGTACGAGGTATTTCATCAATTTTTCGAAAGATTGAGCACTTGCATACTTGGAACGCTTGGAGAGTCGGCGTACGAAGAATTGAGCGTAACTTTTGCACACGGTGTCCGTTTTCGGCCCATAAGTACTTTTGAGAAATGTGGCGACCGTTTTGGATTGAACTCACGAATTCATCGTGACGTACGAGGTATTTCATCAATTTTTCGAAAGATTGAGCACTTGCATACTTGGAACGCTTGGAGAGTCGGTGTACGAAGAATTGAGCGTAAATTTTGCACACGGTGTCCATTTTCGGCCCATAAGTACTTTTTGGAAATGTTGCGACTATTTTGGATCGAACTCACGAATTCATCGTGACGTACGAGGTATTTCGACAATTTTTCGAAAGATTGAGCACTTGCATACTTGGAACGCTTGGAGAGTCGGCATACAAATAATTTAGCGTAACTTTTGAACACGGCGTCCATTTTCGGCCCATAAGTAGTTTTTGGAAATGTAGCGATCGTTTTGGATTGAACTCACAACTTCGTCGCGACGTATGAAGGATTTAGGCCATTTTTTGAACGAATGAACACTTTTATATTTGGAACGCTTGGATTGTCGGCGTTCGAAGAATTGAGCGTAACTTTTGCAAGCGGCGTCCGTTTTTGGCCCTTAATTACTTTTTAGAAGTGTAGCAACCATTTTGGATTGAACTCACGAATTCATCGTGACGTACGAGGTATTTCGACAATTTTTCGAAAGATTGAGCACTTGCATGCTTGGAACGCTTGGAGAGTCGGCGTACGAAGAATTGAGCGTAACTTTTGCACACGGTGTCCGTTTTCGGCCCATAAGTACTTTTGAGAAATGTGGCGACCGTTTTGGATCGAACTCACGAATTCATCGTGACGTACGAGGTATTTCATCAATTTTTCGAAAGATTGAGCACTTGCATGCTTGGAACGCTTGGAGAGTCGGCGTACGAAGAATTGAGCGTAACTTTTGCACACGGTGTCCGTTTTCGGCCCATAAGTACTTTTGAGAAATGTGGCGACCGTTTTGGATCGAACTCACGAATTCATCGTGACGTACGAGGTATTTCATCAATTTTTCGAAAGATTGAGCACTTGCATGCTTGGAACGCTTGGAGAGTCGGCGTACAAAGAATTGAGCGTAACTTTTGCACACGGTGTATGTTTTCAGCCCATTAGTACTTTTTGGAAATGTAGCAATCGTTTTGGATCGAACTCACGAATTCATCGTGACGTACGAGGTATTTCGACAATTTTTCGAAAGATTGAGCACTTGCATACTTGGAACGCTTGGAGAGTCGGCGTACAAAGAATTGAACGTAACTTTTGCACACGGTGTCCGTTTTCGGCCCATAAGTACTTTTTGGAAATGTAGCGATCGTTTTGGATTGAACTCACAACTTCATCGTGACGTATGAAGGATTTCGGCCATTTTTTGAACGAATGAGCACTTTTATATTTGGAACACTTGGGTTATCGGCGTTCGAAGAATTGAGCGTAACTTTTGCAAATGGCGTCCGTTTTTGGCCCTTAAGTACTTTTTAGAAGTGTAGCAACCATTTTGGATTGAACTCACGAATTCAACGTGACGTACGAGGTATTTCGATAATTTTTCGAAAGACTGAGCACTTGCATACTTGGAACGCTTGGAGAGTCGGCGAACGAAGAATTGAGCGTAACTTTTGCACACGGTGTCCGTTTTCGGCCCATAAGTACATTTTGGAAATGTAGCGACCGTTTTGGATCGAACTCACGAATTCATCGTGACGTATGAGGTATTTCGATAATTTTTCGAAAGATTGAGCACTTGCATACTTGGAACGCTTGGAGAGTCGGCATACAAAGAATTGAGCGTAACTTTTGCACACGTTGTCCGTTTTCGGCCCATAAGTACTTTTTGGAAATGTAGCGACCGTTTTGGATTGAACTCTTGAATTCATCGTGACGTATGAGGTGTTTTGACAATTTTTCGAAAGATTGAGCACTTGTATACTTGGAACGCTTGGAGAGTCGGTGTACAAAGAATTGAGCGTAAATTTTGCACACGGTGTCCGTTTTCGGCCCATAAGTACTTTTTGGAAATGTAGCGACCGTTTCGGATCAAACTCACGAATTCATCGTGACGTACGAGGTATTTCGACAATTTTTTGAAAGATTGAGCACTTGCATACTTGGAACGCTTGGAGAGTCGGCGTACGAAGAATTGAGCGTAAGTTTTACACACGGTGTCCGTTTTCGGCCCATAAGTACTTTTTGGAAATGTAGCGACCGTTTTGTATCGAACTCATGAATTCATCGTGACGTACGAGGTATTTCGACAATTTTTCGAAAGATTGAGCACTTGCATGCTTGGATCGCTTGGAGAGTCGGCGTACAAAGAATTGAGCGTAACTTTTGCACACGGTGTCCATTTTCGGCCCATTAGTACTTTTTGGAAATGTAGCGATCGTTTTGGATCGAACTCACGAATTCATCGTGACGTACGAGGTATTTCGACAATTTTTCAAAAGATTGAGCACTTGCATACTTGGAACGCTTGGAGAGTCGGCGTACAAAGAATTGAACGTAACTTTTGCACACGGTGTCCGTTTTCGGCCCATAAGTACTTTTTGGAAATGTAGCGATCGTTTTGGATTGAACTCACAACTTCGTCGCGACGTAAGAAGGATTTCGGCCATTTTCTGAACGAATGAGCACTTTTATATTTGGAACGCTTGGATTGTTGACGTTCGAAGAATTGAGCGTAACTTTTGCAAACGGCGTCCGTTTCTGGCCCTTAAGTACTTTTTAGAAGTGTAGCAACCATTTTGGATTGAACTCACGAATTCATCGTGACGTACGAGGTATTTCATCAATTTTTCGAAAGATTGAGCACTTGCATACTTGGAACGCTTGTGGAGTCGGCGTACGAAGAATTGAGCGTAACTTTTGCACACGGTGTCCGTTTTCGGCCCATAAGTACTTTTTAGAAGTGTAGCAACCATTTTGGATTGAACTCACGAATTCATCGTGACGTACGAGGTATTTCGATAATTTTTCGAAAGATTGAGCACTTGCATACTTGGAACGCTTGGAGAGTCGGCGTACGAAGAATTGAGCGTAACTTTTGCACACGGTGTCCGTTTTGGGCCCATAAGTACTTTTTGGGAATGTAGCGACCGTTTTGGATCGAACTCACGAATTCATCGTGACATACGAGGTATTTCGACAATTTTTCGAAAGATAGAGCACTTGTATACTTGGAACGCTTGGAGAGTCGGCATACAAAGAATTGAGCGTAACTTTTGCACACGGTGTCCGTTTTCGGCCCATAAGTACTTTTCGGAAATGTAGCGATCGTTTTGGATTGAATTCACAACTTCGTCGCGACGTATGAAGGATTTCGGCCATTTTTTGAACGCATGAGCACTTTTATATTTGGAACGCTTGGATTGTTGACGTTCGAAGAATTGAGCGTAATTTTTGCAAACGGCGTCCGATTCTGGCCCTTAAGTACTTTTTAGAAGTGTAGCAACCATTTTGGATTGAACTCACGAATTCATCGTGACGTACGAGGTATTTCGATAATTTTTTGAAAGATTGAGCACTTGCATGCTTGGAACGCTTGTGGAGTCGACGTACGAAGAATTGAGCGTAACTTTTGCACACGGTGTCCGTTTTCGGCCCATAAGTACTTTTGAGAAATGTGGCGACCGTTTTGGATTGAACTCACGAATTCATCGTGACGTACGAGGTATTTCGACAATTTTTCGAAAGATTGAGCACTTGCATACTTGGAATGCTTGGAGAGTCGGAGTACGAAGAATTGAGCGTAAATTTTGCACACGGTGTCCATTTCGGCCCATAAGTACTTTTTGAAAATGTAGCAACCGTTTTGGATCGAACTCACGAATTCATCGTGACGTACGAGGTATTTCGACAATTTTTCGAAAGATTGAGCACTTACATACTTGGAACTCTTGGAGGGTCGGCGTACAAAGAATTGAGCGTAACTTTTGCACATGGTGTCCGTTTTCGGCCCATAAGTACTTTTGAGAAATGTAGCGATCGTTTTGGATTGAACTCACGAATTCATCGTGACGTACGAGGTATTTCGACAATTTTTCAAAAGATTGAGCACTTGCATACTTGGAACGCTTGGAGAGTCGGCGTACGAAGAATTGAGCATGACTTTTGCACACGGTGTCCGTTTTCAGCCCATAAGTACTTTTGAGAAATGTGGCGACCGTTTTGGATTGAACTCACGAATTCATCGTGACGTACGAGGTATTTCGACAATTTTTCGAAAGATTGAGCACTTGCATACTTGGAACGCTTGGAGAGTCGGCGTACGAAGAATTGAGCGTAACTTTTGCACACGGTGTCCGTTTCCGGCCCATAAGCACTTTTTGGAAATGTAGCGACCGTTTTGGATTGAACTCATGAATTCATCGTGACGTACGAGGTATTTCTACAATTTTTCGAAAGATTGAGCACTTGCATACTTGGAACGCTTGGAGAGTCGGCGTACGAATAATTGAGAGTAACTTTTGCACATGGTGTCCGTTTCCGGCCCATAAATACTTTTTGGAAATGTAGCCACCGTTTTGGATTGAACTCATGAATTCATCGTGACGTATGAGGTATTTCGACAATTTTTCGAAAGATTGAGCACTTGCATACTTGGAAGGCTTGGAGAGTCGGCGTACAAAGAATTGAGCGTAACTTTTGCACACGGTGTCCGTTTTCGTCCCATAAGTACTTTTTGGAAATGTAGAGATCGTTTTGGATTGAACTCACGACTTCGTCGTGACGTATGAAGGATTTCGGCCATTTTTTGAACGAATGAGCTCTTTTATATTTGGAACGCTTGGATTGTCGGCGTACGAAGAATTGAGCGTAACTTTTGCACACGGTGTCCGTTTCTGGCCCTAAAGTACTTTTTAGAAATGTAGCGACCGTTTTGGATTGTACTCACGAATTCATCGTGACGTATGAGGTATTTCGACAATTTTTTGAAAGATTGAGCACTTGCATACTTGGAACGCTTGGAGAGTCGGCGTACGAAGAATTGAGCGTAACTTTTGCACACGGTGTCCGTTTCTGGCCCTAAAGTACTTTTTAGAAATGTAGCGACCGTTTGGATTGTACTCACGAATTCATCGTGACGTACGAGGTATTTCGACAATTTTTCGGCACTTGCATACTTGGAACGCGTGGAGAGTCGGCGTACGAAGAATTGAGCGTAACTTTTGCTCACGGGGTCCGTTTTCGGCCCATAAGTACTTTTGGAAATGTGGCGACCGTTTTGGATTGAACTCACGAATTCATCGTGACGTACGAGGTATTTCGACAATTTTTCGAAAGATTGAGCACTTGGAACGCTTGGAGAGTTGGAGTACGAAGAATTGAGCGTAACTTTTGCACACGGTGTCCGTTTCCGGCCCATAAGCACTTTTTGGAAATGTAGCGACCGTTTTGGATTGTACTCACGAAGTCATCGTGACGTATGAGGTATTTCGACAATTTTCGAAAGATTGAGCACTTGCATACTTGGAACGCTTGGAGAGTCGGCGTACGAAGAATTGAGCGTAACTTTTGCACACGGTGTCCGTTTTCGGCCCATAAGTACTTTTGGAAATGTGGCGACCGTTTTGGATTGAACTCATGAATTCATCATGACGTACGAGGTATTTCGACAATTTTTCGAAGGATTGAGCACTTGGAACGCTTGGAGAGTCGGAGTACGAAGAATTGAGCGTAACTTTTGCACACGGTGTCCGTTTCCGGCCCATAAGCACTTTTTGGAAATGTAGCGACCGTTTTGGATTGTACTCACGAATTCATCGTGACGTACGAGGTATTTCTACAACTTTTCGAAAGATTGAGCACTTGCATACTTGGACAGCTTGGAGAGTCGGCGTACAAAGAATTGAGCGAAACTTTTGCACACGGTGTCCGTTTTCGGTCCATAAGTACTTTTTGGAAATGTAGCGATCGTTTTGGATCGAACTCACGAATTCATCATGACGAAGGAGGTATTTCGACAATTTTTCGAAAGATTGAGCACTTGCATACTTGGAACGCTTGGAGAGTCGGCATACAAAGAATTTAGCGTAACTTTTCCACACGGTGTCCGTTTTCTGCCCATAAGTACTTTTTGGAAATGTAGCGATCGTTTTGGATTGAACTCACAACTTCGTCGCGACGTATGAAGGATTTTGGCCATTTTTTGAACGAATGAGCACTTTTATATTTGGAACGCTTGGATTGTCGGCGTTCGAAGAATTGAGCGTAACTTTTGCAAACGGCGTCCGTTTCTGGCCCTTAAGTACTTTTTAGAAGTGTAGCAACCATTTTGGATTGAACTCACGAATTCATCGGGACGTACGAGGTATTTCGATAATTTTTTGAAAGATTGAGCACTTGCATACTTGGAACGCTTGGAGAATCGGCGTACGAAGAATTGAGCGTAACTTTTGCACACGGTGTCCGTTTTCGTCCCATAAGTACTTTTGAGAAATGTGGCGACCGTTTTGGATTGAACTCACGAATTCATCCTGACGTACGAGGTATTTCGACAATTTTTCGAAAGATTGAGCACTTGCATACTTGGAACGCTGGGAGAGTCGGCGTACGAAGAATTGAGCATGACTTTTGCACACGTTGTCCGTTTTCGGCCCATAAGTACTTTTGAGAAGTGTGGCGACCGTTTTGGATTGAACTCACGAATTCATCGTGACGTACGAGGTATTTCGACAATTTTTCGAAAGATTGAGCACTTGCATACTTGGAACGCTGGGAGAGTCGGCGTACGAAGAATTGAGCGTAACTTTTGCACACGGGGTCCGTTTTCGGCCCATAAGTACTTTTTGGAAATGTAGCGACCGTTTTGGATTGAACTCACGAATTCATCATGATGTACGAGGTATTTCGACAATTTCTCGAATGATTGAGCACTTGCATACTTGGAACGCTTGGAGAGTCGGAGTACGAAGAATTGAGCGTAACTTTTGCACACGGTGTCCGTTTCCGGCCCATAAGCACTTTTTGGGAATGGAGCGACCGTTTTGGATTGAACTCACGAATTCATCATGACGTACGAGGTATTTCGATAATTTTTCGAAAGATTGAGCACTTGCATATTTGGAACGCTTGGAGAGTCGGCGTACGAAGAATTGAGCGTAACTTTTGCACACGGTGTCCGTTTTCGGCCCATAAGTACTTTTTGGGAATGGAGCGACCGTTTTGGATTGAACTCACGAATTCATCGTGACGTACGAGGGATTTCGGCCATTTTTCGAACGCATGAGCACTTTTATATTTGGAACGCTTGGATTGTCGGTGTTCGAAGAATTGAGCGTAACTTTTGCAAACGGCGTCCGTTTCAGGCCCATAAGTACTTTTTAGAAATGTAGCGACCGTTTTGGATTGCACTCACGAATTCATCGTGATGTACGAGGTATTTCGATAATTTTTCGAAAGATTGAGCACTTGCATACTTGGAACGCTTGGAGAGTCGGCGTGCGAAGAATTGAGTGTAACTTTTGCACATAGTGTCCGTTTTCGGCCCATAAGTACTTTTGAGAAATGTTGTGACCGTTTTGGATTGAACTCACGAATTCATCGTGACGTACGAGGTATTTTGACAATTTTCCGAAAGATTGAGCACTTGGATACTTGGAACGCTTGGAGAGTCGGCGTACAAGAATTGAGCGTAACTTTTGCACACGATGTCTGTTTTCGGCCCATAAGTACTTTTTGGAAATGTAGCGATCGTTTTGGGTTGAACTCACGAATTCATCGTGACGTACGAGGTATTTCGATAATTTTTTGAAAGATTGAGCACTTTCATACTTGGAACGCTAGGAGAGTCGGCGTACGAAGAATTGAGCGTAACTTTTGAACAAGGTGTCCGTTTCCGGCCCATAAGCACTTTTTGGAAATGTAGCGACCGTTTTGGATTGAACTCACGAATTCATCGTGACGTACGAGGTATTTCGATAATTTCTCGAAAGATTGAGCACTTGCATACTTGGAACGCTTGGAGAGTCGGCGTACGAAGAATTGAGCGTAACTTTTGCACATAGTGTCCGTTTTTGGCCCATAAGTACTTTTGAGAAATGTTGCGACCGTTTTGGATTGAACTCACGAATTCATCGTGACGTACGAGGTATTTCGACAATTTTCCGAAAGATTGAGCACTTGGATACTTGGAACGCTTGGAGAGTCGGCGTACAAAGAATTGAGCGTAACTTTTGCACACGATGTCTGTTTTCGGCCCATAAGTACTTTTTGGAAATGTAGCGATCGTTTTGGATTGAACTCACGAATTCATCGTGACGTACGAGGTATTTCGATAATTTTTTGAAAGATTGAGCACTTTCATACTTGGAACGCTTGGAGAGTCGGCGTACGAAGAATTGAGCGTAACTTTTGCACACGGTGTCCGTTTCTTGCCCATAAGTACTTTTTGTAAATGTAGCGACCGTTTTGGATTGAACTCACGAATTCATCGTGTCGTACGAGGTATTTCGACAATTTTTCAAAGGATTGAGCACTTGCATATTTGATACGCTTGGAGAGTCGGCGTACGAAGAATTGAGCGTAACTTTTGCACACGGTGTCCGTTTTCGGCCCATAAGTACTTTTTGGAAATGTAGCGACCGTTTTGGATTGAACTCACGAATTCATCGTGTCGTACGAGGTATTTCGACAATTTTTCAAAGGATTGAGCACTTGCATATTTGATACGCTTGGAGAGTCGGCGTACGAAGAATTGAGCGTAACTTTTGCACACGGTGTCCGTTTTCGGCCCATAAGTACTTTTGAGAAATGTGACGACCATTTTGGATTGAACACACGAATTCATCGTAACGTACGAGGTATTTCGATAATTTTTCGAAAGATTGAGCACTTGCACACATGGAACGCTTGGAGAGTCGGCGTACGAAGAATTGAGCGTAACTTTTGCACACGGTGTCCGTTTTCGGCCCATAAATACTTTTTGGAAATGTAGCGACCGTTTTGGATTGAACTCACGAATTCATCGTGACGTACGACGTATTTCGACAATTTTCGAAAGATTGAGCACTTGCATACTTGGAACGCTTGGAGAGTCGGCGTACGAAGAATTGAGCGTAACTTTTGCACACGGTGTCCGTTTTCGGCCCATAAGTACTTTTGGAAATGTGGTGACCGTTTTGGATTGAACTCATTAATTCATCGTGACGTACGAGGTATTTCGACAATTTTTCGAAAGATTGAGCACTTGGAACGCTTGGAGAGTCGGAATACGAAGAATTGAGCTTAACTTTTGCACACGGTGTCCGTTTCCAGCCCATAAGCACTTTTTGGAAATGTAGCGACTGTTTTGGATTGTACTTACGAATTCATCGTGACGTACGAGGTATTTCGACAATTTTTCGAAAGATTGAGCACTTGCATACTTGGAACGCTTGGAGAGTCGGCGTACAAAGAATTGAGCGAAACTTTTGCACACGGTGTCCGTTTTCGGCCCATAAGTACTTTTTGGAAATGTAGCGACCGTTTTGGATTGTACTTACGAATTCATCGTGACGTACGAGGTATTTCGACAATTTTTCGAAAGATTGAGCACTTGCATACTTGGAACGCTTGGAGAGTCGGCATACAAAGAATTTAGCGTAACTTTTGCACACGGTGTCCGTTTTCTGCCCATAAGTACTTTTTGGAAATGTAGCGATCGTTTTGGATTGAACTCACAACTTCGTCGCGACGTATGAAGGATTTCGGCCATTTTTTGAACGAATGAGCACTTTTATATTTGGAACGCTTGGATTGTCGGCGTTCGAAGAATTGAGCGTAACTTTTGCAAACGGCGTCCGTTTCTGGCCCTTAAGTACTTTTTAGAAGTGTAGCAACCATTTTGGATTGAACTCACGAATTCATCGGGACGTACGAGGTATTTCGATAATTTTTCGAAAGATTGAGCGCTTGCATACAAGGAACGCTTGGAGAGTCGGCGCACGAAGAATTGAGAATAACTTTTGCACACGGTGTCCGTTTTCGGCCCATAAGTACTTTTGAGAAATGTGGCGACCGTTTTGGATTGAACTCACCACTTCGTCGTGACGTATGAGGGATTTCGGCCATTTTTCGAACGAATGAGCACTTTTATATTTGGAACGCTTGGATTGTCGGCGTTCGAAGAATTGAGCGTAACTTTTGCAAACGGCGTCCGTTTCTGGCCCTTAAGTACTTTTTAGAAGTGTAGCAACCATTTTGGATTGAACTCACGAATTCATCGGGACGTACGAGGTATTTCGACAATTTTTCGAAAGATTGAGCACTTGCATACTTGGAATGCTTGGAGAGTCGGAGTACGAAGAATTGAGCGTAACTTTTGCACACGGTGTCCGTTTCCGGCCCATCAGCACTTTTTGGAAATGTAGCGACCGTTTTGGATTGAACTCACGAATTCATCGTGACGTACGAGGTATTTCGACAATTTTTCGAAAGATTGAGCACTTGCATACTTGGAACGCTTGGAGAGTCGGCGTACGAAGAATT
Source organism: Olea europaea var. sylvestris (assembly GCF_002742605.1). Taxonomy (NCBI): domain Eukaryota; kingdom Viridiplantae; phylum Streptophyta; class Magnoliopsida; order Lamiales; family Oleaceae; genus Olea; species Olea europaea. Next base: position 25,570 of record NW_019252706.1, on the reverse strand, counting down.
GAGCGTAACTTTTGCACACGGTGTCCGTTTTCGGCCCATAAGTACTATTGAGAAATGTAGGGACCGTTTTGGATTGTACTCACGAATTCATCATGACGTACGAGGTATTTCGACAATTTTTCGAAAGATTGAGCACTTGCATACTTGGAACGCTTGGAGAGTCGGCATACAATGAATTTAGCGTAACTTTTGCACACGGTGTCCGTTTTCGGCCCATTAGGACTTTTTGGAAATGTAGCGATCGTTTTGGATCGAACTCACGAATTCATCGTGACGTACGAGGTATTTCGACAATTTTTCGAAAGATTGAGCACTTGCATACTTGGAACGCTTGGAGAGTCGGCGTACAAAGAATTGAACGTAACTTTTGCACACGGTGTCCGTTTTCGGCCCATAAGTACTTTTTGGTAATGTAGCGATCGTTTTGGATTGAACTCACAACTTCATCGTGACGTATGGAGGATTTCGGCCATTTTTTGAACGAATGAGCACTTTTATATTTGGAACACTTGGATTGTCGGCGTTCGAAGAATCAAGCGTAACTTTTGCAAATGGCGTCCGTTTTTGGCCCTTAAGTACTTTTTAGAAGTGTAGCAACCATTTTGGATTGAACTCACGAATTCATCATGACGTACGAGGTATTTCGATAATTTTTCGAAAGATTGAGCACTTGCATACTTGGAACGCTTGGAGAGTCGGCGTACGAAGAATTGAGCGTAACTTTTGCACACGGTGTCCGTTTTCGGCCCATAAGTACTTTTTGGAAATGTAGCGATCATTTTGGATTGAACTCACAACTTCGTCGCGAAGTATGAAGGATATCGGCCATTTTTTGAACGAATGAGCACTTTCAGATTTGGAACGCTTGGATTGTCGGCGTTCGAAGAATTGAGCGTAACTTTTGCAAACGGCGTCCGTTTCTGGCCCTTAAGTACTTTTTAGAAGTGTAGCAACCATTTTGGATTGAACTCACGAATTCATCGGGACGTACGAGGTATTTCGATAATTTTTTGAAAGATTGAGCACTTGCATACTTGGAACGCTTGGAGAGTCGGCGTACGAAGAATTGAGCGTAACTTTTGCACACGGTGTCCGTTTTCGGCCCACAAGTACTATTGAGAAATGTAGCGACCGTTTTGGATTGTACTCACGAATTCATCGTGACGTACGAGGTATTTCGACAATTTTTTGAAGGATTGAGCACTTGCATACTTGGAACGCTTGGAGAGTCGGCGTACGAAGAATTGAGCATAACTTTTGCACACGGTGTCTGTTTTCGGCCCATAAGTACTTTTGAGAAATGTGGCGACCGTTTTGGATTGAACTCACGAATTCATCGTGACGTACGAGGTATTTCGACAATTTTTCGAAAGATTGAGCACTTGCATACTTGGAACGCTTGGAGAGTCGGAGTACGAAGAATTGAGCGTAACTTTTGCACACGGTGTCCATTTCCGGCCCATAAGCACTTTTTGGAAATGTAGCAACCGTTTTGGATTGAACTCACGAATTCATCGTGACGTACGAGGTATTTTGACAATTTTTCGAAAGCTTGAGCACTTGCATACTTGGAACGCTTGGAGAGTCGGCGTACGAATAATTGAGCGTAACTTTTACACATGGTGTCCGTTTCAGGCCCATAAGTACTTTTTGGAAATGTAGCGACCGTTTTGGATTGATCTCATGAATTCATTGTGACGTATGAGGTATTTCGACAATTTTTTGAAAGATTGAGCACTTGCATACTTGGAACGCTTGGAGAGTCGGCGTACAAAGAATTGAGCGTAACTTTTGCACACGGTGTCCGTTTTCGTCCCATAAGTACTTTTTGGAAATGTAGCGATCGTTTTGGATAGAACTCACAACTTCGTCGTGACGTATGAAGGATTTTGGCCATTTTTTGAACGAATGAGCTCTTTTATATTTGGAACGCTTGGATTGTCGGCGTACGAAGAATTGAGCGTAACTTTTGCACACGGTGTCCGTTTTCGGCCCATAAGTACTTTTTGGAAATGTAGCGACCGTTTTGGATTGAACTCACGAATTCATCGTGACGTACGAGGTATTTCGACAATTTTTTGAATGATTGAGCACTTGCATACTTGGAACGCTTGGAGAGTCGGCGTACGAATAATTGAGCGTAACTTTTGCACAAGGTGTCCGTTTTCGGCGCATAAGTACTTTTTGGAAATGTAGCGACCCTTTTGGATTGAACTCATGAATTCATCATGACGTATGAGGTATTTTGAAAAGTTTTCGAAAGATTGAGCACTTGCATACTTGGAACGCTTGGAGAGTCGGAGTACGAAGAATTGAGCGTAACTTTTGCACACGGTGTCCGTTTCCGGCCCATAAGCACTTTTTGGAAATGTAGCGACCGTTTTGGATCAAACTCACGAATTCATCGTGACGTACGAGGTATTTCGACAATTTTTCGAAAGATTGAGCACTTGCATAATTGGAACGCTTGGAGAGTCGGCGTACGAAGTATTGAGAATAACTTTTGCACACGGTGTCCGTTTTCGGCCCATAAGTACTTTTGAGAAATGTGGCGACCATTTTGGATTGAACTCACGAATTCATCGTGACGTACGAGGTATTTCGACAATTTTTCGAAAGATTGAGCACTTGCATACTTGGAACGCTTGGAGAGTCGGCGTACGAAGAATTGAGCGTAACTTTTGCACACGGTGTCCGTTTTCAGCCCATAAGTACAATTGAGAAATGTAGCGACCGTTTTGGATTGTACTCACGAATTCATCGTGACGTACGATGTATTTCGATAATTTTTCGAAAGATTGAGCACTTGCATACTTGGAACGCTTGGAGAGTCGGCATACAAAGAATTGAGCGTAACTTTTGCACACGGTGTCCGTTTTCGGCCCATTAGTACTTTTTGGAAATGTAGCGATCGTTTTGGATCGAACTCAAGAAGTCATCGTGACGTACGAGGTATTTCGACAATTTTTCGAAAGATTGAGCACTTGCATACTAGGAACGCTTGGAGAGTCGGCGTACAAAGAATTGAGCGTAACTTTTGCACACGGTGTCCGTTTTCGTCCCATAAGTACTTTTTGGAAATGTAGCGATCGTTTTGGATTGAACTCACAACTTCGTCGTGACGTATGAAGCATTTTGGCCATTTTTTGAACGAATGAGCTCTTTTATATTTGGAACGCTTGGATTGTCGGCGTACGAAGAATTGAGCGTAACTTTTGCACACGGTGTCCGATTCTGGCCCTTAAGTACTTTTTAGAAATGTAGCGACCGTTTTGGATTGAACTCACGAATTCAACGTGACGTACGAGGTATTTCGGAAATTTTTTGAATGATTGAGCACTTGCATACTTGGAACGCTTGGAGAGTCGGCGTAAGAATAATTGAGCGTAACTTTTGCATAAGGTGTCCGTTTTCGGCGCATAAGTAATTTTTGGAAATGTAGCGACCGTTTTGGATTGAACTCACGAATTCATCGTGACGTACGAGGTATTTCGACAATTTTTCGAAAGATTGAGCACTTGCATACTTGATATGCTTGGAGAGTCGGCGTACGAAGAATTGAACGTAACTTTTGCACACTGTGTCCGTTTTCGGTCCATAAGTACTTTTGGAAATGTGGCGATCGTTTTGGATTGATCTCATGAATTCATCATGACGTACGAGGTATTTCGACAATTTTTCGAAAGATTGAGCACTTGCATACTTGGAACGCTTGGAGAGTCGGCGTACGTGTCCATTTCCGGCCCATAAGCACTTTTTAGAAATGTAGCGACCGTTTTGGATCGAACTCACGAATTCATCATGACGTACGAGGTATTTCGACAATTTTTCGAAAGATTGAGCACTTGCTTGCATACTTGGAACGCTTGGAGAGTCGGCGTACGAAGAATTGAGCGTAACTTTTGCACACGGTTTCCGTTTTCGGCCCATAAGTACTTTTTGGAATTGTAGCGACCGTTTTGGATCGAACTCACGCATTCATCGTGATGTACGAGGTATTTCGACAATTTTTCGAAAGATTGAGCACTTGCACACTTGGAACGCTTGGAGAGTCGGCGTACGAAGAATTGAGCATAACTTTTGCACACGGTGTCCGTTTTCGGCCCATAAGCACTTTTGAGAAATGTGGCGACCGTTTTGGATTGAACTCATGAATTCATCGTGACGTACGAGGTATTTCGACAATTTTTTGAAAGATTGAGCACTTGCATACTTGGAACGCTTGGAGAGTCGGCGTACGAAGAATTGAGCGTAACTTTTGCACACGGTGTCCGTTTTCGGCCCATAAGTACTTTTGGAAATGTGGCGACCATTTTGGATTGAACTCATGAATTCATCGTGACGTACGAGGTATTTTGACAATTTTTCGAAAGATTGAGCACTTGGAACGCTTGGAGAGTCGGCGTACGAAGAATTGAGCGTAACTTTTGCACACGGTGTCCGTTTTCGGCCCATAAGTACTATTGAAAAATGTAGCGACCGTTTTGGATTGTACTCACGAATTCATCGTGACGTATGAGGTATTTCGACAATTTTTCGAAAGATTGAGCACTTGCATACTTGGAACGCTTGGAGAGTCGGCGTACAAAGAATTGAGCGAAACGTTTTCGCACGGTGTCCATTTTCGGCCCATAAGTACTTTTTGGAAATGTAGCGATCGTTTTGGATCGAACTCATGAATTCATCATGACGTACGTGGTATTTCGACAATTTTTCGAAAGATTGAGCACTTGCATACTTGGAACGCTTGGAGAGTCGGCGTACGAAGAATTGAGCGGCCCATAAGTACTTTTTAGAAATGTAGCGATCGTTTTGGATTGAACTCACGAAATCATCGTGACGTACGACGTATTTCGACAATTTTTCGAAAGATTGAGCACTTGCAGACTGGGAACGCTTGGAGAGTCGGCGTACGAAGAATTGAGCGGCCCATAAGTACTTTTTAGAAATGTAGCGATCGTTTTGGATTGAACTCACGAAATCATCGTGACGTACGACGTATTTCGACAATTTTTCGAAAGATTGAGCACTTGCAGACTGGGAACGCTTGGAGAGTCGGCGTACGAAGAATTGAGCGGCCCATAAGTACTTTTTAGAAATGTAGCGATCGTTTTGGATTGAACTCACGAAATCATCGTGACGTACGACGTATTTCGACAATTTTTCGAAAGATTGAGCACTTGCAGACTGGGAACGCTTGGAGAGTCGGCGTACGAAGAATTGAGCGGCCCATAAGTACTTTTTAGAAATGTAGCGATCGTTTTGGATTGAACTCACGAAATCATCGTGACGTACGACGTATTTCGACAATTTTTCGAAAGATTGAGCACTTGCAGACTGGGAACGCTTGGAGAGTCGGCGTACGAAGAATTGAGCGGCCCATAAGTACTTTTTAGAAATGTAGCGATCGTTTTGGATTGAACTCACGAAATCATCGTGACGTACGACGTATTTCGACAATTTTTCGAAAGATTGAGCACTTGCAGACTGGGAACGCTTGGAGAGTCGGCGTACGAAGAATTGAGCGGCCCATAAGTACTTTTTAGAAATGTAGCGATCGTTTTGGATTGAACTCACGAAATCATCGTGACGTACGACGTATTTCGACAATTTTTCGAAAGATTGAGCACTTGCAGACTGGGAACGCTTGGAGAGTCGGCGTACGAAGAATTGAGCGGCCCATAAGTACTTTTGAGAAATGTGGCGACCGTTTTGGATTGAACTCACGAATTAATCGTGACGTACGAGGTATTTCGACAATTTTTTGAAAGATTGAACACTTGCATACATGGAACGCTTGGAGAGTCGGCGTACGAAGAATTGAGAATAACTTTTGCACACGGTGTTCGTTTTCGGCCCATAAGTACTTTTGAGAAATGTGGCGACCGTTTTGGATTGAACTCACGAATTAATCGTGACGTACGAGGGATTTCGACAATTTTTTGAAAGATTGAACACTTGCATACATGGAACGCTTGGAGAGTCGGCGTACAAAGAATTGAACGTACCTTTTGCACACGGTGTCCGTTTTCGGCCCATAAGTACTTTTGAGAAATGTAGCGACCGTTTTGGATTGAACTCACGAATTAATCGTGACGTACGAGGGATTTCGACAATTTTTTGAAAGATTGAACACTTGCATACATGGAACGCTTGGAGAGTCGGCGTACAAAGAATTGAACGTACCTTTTGCACACGGTGTCCGTTTTCGGCCCATAAGTACTTTTGAGAAATGTAGCGACCGTTTTGGATTGAACTCACGAATTAATCGTGACGTACGAGGGATTTCGACAATTTTTTGAAAGATTGAACACTTGCATACATGGAACGCTTGGAGAGTCGGCGTACAAAGAATTGAACGTAACTTTTGCACACGGTGTCCGTTTCCGGCCCATAAGCACTTTTTGGAAATGTAGCGACCGTTTTGGATCGAACTCACGAATTCATCGTGACGTACGAGGTATTTCGACAATTTTTCGAAAGATTGAGCACTTGCATACTTGGAACGTTTGGAGAGTCGGCGTACAAAGAATTGAACGTAACTTTTGCACACGGTGTCCGTTTTCGGCCCATAAGTACTTTTTGGAAATGTCGCGATCGTTTTGGATTTAACTCACTACTTCATCGTGACGTATGAAGGATTTCAGCCATTTTTTGAACGAATGAGCACTTTTATATTTGGAACACTTGGATTGTCGGCGTTCGAAGAATTGAGCGTAACTTTTGCAAATGGCGTCCGTTTTTGGCCCTTAAGTACTTTTTAGAAGTGTAGCAACCATTTTGGATTGAACTCACGAATTCATCGTGACGTACGATGTATTTCGACAATTTTTCGAAAGATTGAGCACTTGCATACTTGGAACGCTTGGAGAGTCGGCGTACGAAGAATTGAGCGAAACTTTTGCACACGGTGTCCGTTTTCGGCCCGTAAGTACTTTTTGGAAATGTAACGACCGTTTTGGATCGAACTCACGAATTCATCGTGACGTATGAGGTATTTCGATAATTTTTTAAAAGATTGAGCACTTGCATACTTGGAACGCTTGGAGAGTCGGCGTACAAAGAATTGAGCGAAACGTTTTCGCACGGTGTCCATTTTCGGCCCATAAGTACTTTTTGGAAATGTAGCGATCGTTTTGGATCGAACTCACAACTTCGTCGCGACGTATGAAGGATTTTGGCCATTTTTTGAACGAATGAGCACTTTTATATTTGGAACGCTTGGATTGTCGGCGTTCGAAGAATTGAGCGGAACTTTTGCAAACGGCGTCCGTTTCTGGCCTTATGTACTTTTTAGAAGTGTAGCAACCATTTTGGATTGAACTCTTGAATTCATCGGGACGTACGAGGTATTTCGATAATTTTTTGAAAGATTGAGCACTTGCATACTTGGAACGCTTGGAGAGTCGGCGTACGAAGAATTGAGCATAACTTTTGCACACGGTGTCAGTTTTCGGCCCATAAGTACTATTGAGAAATGTAGCGACCGTTTTGGATTGTACTCACGAATTCATCGTGACGTACGAGGTATTTCGACAATTTTTCAAAAGATTGAGCACTTGCATACTTGGAACGCTTGGAGAGTCGGCGTACGAAGAATTGAGCATAACTTTTGCACACGGTGTTCGTTTTCGGCCCATAAGTACTTTTGAGAAATGTGGCGACCGTTTTGGATTGAACTCATGAATTCATCATGACGTACGAGGTATTTCGACAATTTTTCGAAAGATTGAGCACTTGCATACTTGGAACCCTTGGAGAGTCGGAGTACGAAGAATTGAGCGTAACTTTTGCACACGGTGTCCATTTCCGGCCCATAAGCACTTTTTGGAAATGTAGCGACTGTTTTGGATTGAACTCACGAATTCATCATGACGTACGAGGTATTTTGACAATTTTTCGAAAGATTGAGCACTTGCATACTTGGAACGCTTGGAGAGTCGGCGTACGAATAATTGAGCGTAACTTTTGCACATGGTGTCCGTTTCTGGCCCATAAGTACTTTTTGGAAATGTAGCGACCGTTTTGGATTGATCTCATGAATTCATTGTGACGTAAGAGGTATTTCGACAGTTTTTTGAAAGATTGAGCACTTGCATACTTTGAACGCTTGGAGAGTCGGCGTACAAAGAATTGAGCGTAACTTTTGCACACGGTGTCCGTTTTCATCCCATAAGTACTTTTTGGAAATGTAGCGATCGTTTTGGATTGAACTCACAACTTCGTCGTGCCGTATGAAGGATTTTGGCCATTTTTTGAACGAATGAGCTCTTTTATATTTGGAACGCTTGGATTGTCGGTGCACGAAGAATTGAGCGTAACTTTTGCACACGGTGTCCAATTCTGGCCCTTAAGTACTTTTTAGAAATGTAGCGACCGTTTTGGATTGAACTCACGAATTCATCGTGACGTACGAGGTATTTCGGCAATTTTTTGAATGATTGAGTACTTGCATACTTGGAACGCTTGGAGAGTCGGCGTACGAATAATTGAGCGTAACTTTTGCACAAGGTGTCCGTTTTCGGCGCATAAGTACTTTTTGGAAATGTAGGGACCGTTCTGGATTGAACTCATGAATTCATCGTGACGTATGAGGTATTTTGAAAATTTTTCGAAAGATTGAGCACTTGCATACTTGGAACGCTTGGAGAGTCGGAGTACGAAGAATTGAGCGTAACTTTTGCACACGGTGTCCGTTTTCGGCCCATAAGTACTTTCTGGAAATGTAGCGACCGTTTTGGATTGAACTCACAACTTCGTCGTGACGTATGAAGGATTTCGTCCATTTTTTGAACGAATGAGCTCTTTTATATTTGGAAGGCATGGATTGTCGACGTTCGAAGAATTCAGCATAACTTTTGCACACGGTGTCCGTTTTCGGCCCATAAGTACTTTCTGGAAATGTAGCGACCGTTTTGGATTGAACTCACAACTTCGTCGTGACGTATGAAGGATTTCGTCCATTTTTTGAACGAATGAGCTCTTTTATATTTGGAAGGCATGGATTGTCGACGTTCGAAGAATTCAGCATAACTTTTGCACACGGTGTCCGTTTTCGGCCCATAAGTACTTTCTGGAAATGTAGCGACCGTTTTGGATTGAACTCACAACTTCGTCGTGACGTATGAAGGATTTCGTCCATTTTTTGAACGAATGAGCTCTTTTATATTTGGAACGCTTGGATTGTCGGCGTACGAAGAATTGAGCGTAACTTTTGCACACGGTGTTCGTTTCTAGCCCTTAAGTACTTTTTAGAAATGTAGCGACCGTTTTGGATTGAACTCACGAATTCATCGTGACGTACGAGGTATTTCGACAATTTTTTGAATGATTGAGCACTTGCATACTTGGAATGCTTGGAGAGTCGACGCACGAATAATTGAGCGTAACTTTTGCACATGGTGTCCATTTCCGGCCCATAAGTACATTTTGGAAATGTAGTGACCGTTTTGGTTTGAACTCATGAATTCATCGTGACGTACGAGGTATTTCGACAGTTTTTCGAAAGATTGAACACTTGCATACTTGGAACGCTTGGAGAGTCGGCGTACGAAGAATTGAGCGTAACTTTTGCACACGGTGTCCGTTTTCGGCCCATAAGCACTTTTGAGAAATGTGGCGACCGTTTTGGATGGAACTCACGAATTCATCGTGACGTACGAGGTATTTCGACAATTTTTCGAAAGATTGAGCACTTGCATACTTGGAACGCTTGGAGAGTCGGAGTACGAAGAATTGAGCGTAACTTTTGCACACGGTGTTCGTTTCCGGCCTATAAGCACTTTTGGGAAATGTAGCGACCGTTTTGGATAGAACTCACGAATTCATCGTGACGTACGAGGTATTTCAATAATTTTTCGAAAGATTGAGCACTTGCTTACTTGGAACGCTTGGAGAGTCGGCGTACGAAGAATTGAGCGTAACTTTTGCACACGGTGTCCATTTTCGGCCCATAAGTACGTTTGAGAAATGTGGCGACCGTTTTGGATTGAACTCAGGAATTCATCGTGACGTACGAGGTATTTCGACAATTTTTCGAAAGATTGACCACTTGCATACTTGGAACGCTTGGAGAGAATTGAGCGTAACTTTTGCACATTGGATTGAACTCACGAATTCATCATGACGTACGAGGTATTTCGATAATTTTTCGAAAGATTGAGCACTTGCATACTTGGAACGCTAATTTTTCGAAAGATTGAGCACTTGCATACTTGGAACGCTAATTTTTCGAAAGATTGAGCACTTGCATACTTGGAACGTTTGGAGAGTCGGCGTACGAAGAATTGAGCATAACTTTTGCACACGGTGTCCGTTTTCGACCCATAAGTACTTTTTGGAAATGTAGCGATCGTTTTGGATTGAACTCACAACTTCGTCGCGACGTATGAAGGATTTCGGCCATTTTTTGAACGAATGAGCACTTTTATATTTGGAACGCTTGGATTGTCGGCGTTCAATGAATTGAGCGTAACTTTTGCAAACGGCGTCCGTTTCTGGCCGTTAAGTACTTTTTAGAAGTGTAGCAACCATTTTGGATAGAACTCACGAATTCATCGTGACGTACGAGGTATTTCGATAATTTTTTGAAAGATTAAGCACTTGCATACTTGGAACGCTTGGAGAGTCGGCGTACGAAGAATTGAGCGTAACTTCTGCACACGGTGTCCGTTTACGGCCCATAAGTCCTTTTTGGAAATGTAGCGACCGTTTTGGATTGAACTCACGAATTCATCGTGACGTACGAGGTATTTCGATAATTTTTTGAAAGATTAAGCACTTGCATACTTGGAACGCTTGGAGAGTCGGCGTACGAAGAATTGAGCGTAACTTCTGCACACGGTGTCCGTTTTCGGCCCATAAGTACTTTTGAGAAATGTAGCGATCGTTTTGGATTGAACTCACAACTTCGTCGCGACGTATGAAGGATTTCGGCCATTTTTTGAACGAATGAGCACTTTTATATTTGGAACGCTTGGATTGTCGGCGTGCGAAGAATTGTGCGTAACTTTTGCACATGGTGTCCGTTTCTGGCCCTTAAGTACTTTTTAGAAGTGTAGCAACCATTTTGGATAGAACTCACGAATTCATCGTGACGTACGAGGTATTTTGACAATTTTTTGAAAGATTGAGCACTTGCATACTTGGAACGCTTGGAGAGTCGGCGTACGAATAATCGAGCGTAACTTTTGCACATGGTGTCCGTTTCCGGCCCATAAATACTTTTTGGAAATGTAGCGACCGTTTTGGATTGATCTCATGAATTCATCGTGACGTCTGAGGTATTTCGACAATTTTTCGAAAGATTGAGCACTTGCATACTTGGAACGCTTGGAGAGTCGGCGTACAAAGAATTGAGCGTAACTTTTGCACACGGTGTCCGTTTTCGTCCCATAAGTACTTTTTGGAAATGTAGCGATCGTTTTGGATTGAACTCACAGCTTCGTCGTGACGTATGAAGGGTTTTGGCCATTTTCTGAACGAATGAGCTCTTTTATATTTGGAACGCTTGGATTGTCGGCGTACGAAGAATTGAGCGTAACTTTTGCACACGGTGTCCGATTCTGGCCCTTAAGTACTTTTTAGAAATGTAGCGACCGTTTTGGATTGAACTCACGAATTCATCGTGACGTACGAGGTATTTCAGCAATTTTTTGAATGACTGAGCACTTGCATACTTGGAACGCTTGGAGAGTCGGCGTACGAATAATTGAGCGTAACTTTTGCACAAATAGTCCGTTTTCGGCCCATAAGTACTTTTTGGAAATGTAGCGACCGTTTTGGTTTGAACTCATGAATTCATCATGACGTATGAGGTATTTCGACAATTTTTCGAAAGATTGAGCACTTGCATACTTGGAACGCTTGGAGAGTCGGCGTACGAATAATTGAACGTAACTTTTGCACATGGTGTCCGTTTCCGGCCCATAAGTACTTTTTGGAAATGTAGCGGCCGTTTTGGATTGATCTCATGAATTCATCGTGACGTATACCGTTTTGGATTGAACTCACAAATTCATCGTGACGTACGAGGTATTTCGACAATTTTTCGAAAGATTGAGCACTTGCTTCATCGTGACGTACGAGGTATTTCGACAATTTTTCGAAAGATTGAGCACTTGCATACTTGGAACGCTTAGAGAGTCAGCGTACGAAGAATTGAGCATAACTTTTGCACACGGTGTCCGTTTTCACCCCATAAGTACTTTTGAGAAATGTGGCGACCGTTTTGGATTGAACTCACGAATTCATCATGACGTACGAGGTATTTCGACAATTTTTCGAAAGACTGAGCACTTGCATACTTGGAACGCTTGGAGAGTCGGAGTACGAAGAATTGAGCGTAACTTTTGCACACGGTGCCCGTTTCCGGCCCATAAGCACTTTTTGGAAATGTAGCGACCGTTTTGGATTGAACTCACAACTTCATCGTGACGTATGAAGGATTTCGGCCATTTTTTGAACGAATGAGCACTTTAATATTTGGATCGCTTGGATTGTCGGGGTTCGAAGAATTGAGCGTAACTTTTGCAAACGGCATCCGTTTTGGGCCAATAAGTACTTTTAGAAATGTAGCGACCATTTTGGATTGAACTCACGAATTCATCATGACGTACGAGGTATTTTGACAATTTTTCGACAGAATGAGCACTTGAATATTTGGAACGCTTGGAGAGTCGGCGTACGAAGAAATGAGCGTAACTTTTGTACACGGTGTCCATTTTCGGCCCATAAGTACTTTTTGGAAATGTAGCGACCGTTTTGGATTGAAATCACGACTTTGTCGGGACGTATGAGGGATTTTGGCCATTTTTCGAACGAAAGAGCAGTTTTATATTTGGAACACTTGGATTGTCGGCGTTCGAAGAATTGAGCGTAACTTTTGCAAACGGCGTCCGTTTTGGGCCCATAAGTACTTTTTAGAAATGTAGTGACCATTTTGGATTGAACTCACGAATTCATCGTGACGTACGAGGTATTTCGACAATTTTTCGAAAGATTGAGCACTTGCATACTTGGAACTCTTGGAGAGTCTGCGTCCGAAAAATTGAGCGAAACTTTTGCACACTGTGTCCGTTTGTGTCCGTTTTGGGCCCATAAGTACTTTTTGAAAATGTAGCGACCCTTTTGGATTAAATTCACAACTTCGTCGTGACGTATGAAGACGTATGAAGGATTTCGACCTTTTTTGAACGAATGAGCACTTTTATATTTGGAACGCTTGGAGAGTCGGCGTACGAAGAATTGAGCGTAACTTTTGCACACGGTGTCCGTTTTGTGCCCATAAGTACTTTTTAGAAATGTAACGACCGTTTTGGATTGAACTCACAACTTCGTCGTTACGTATGAGGGATTTTGGCCATTTTTCGAACGAATGAGCACTTTTATATTTGGAACGCTTAGATTGTCGGCGTTCGAAGAATTGAGCGTAACTTTTGCAAGCGGCGTCCGTTTTGGGCCCATATGTACTTTTCAGAAATATAGCAACCATTTTGGATTGAACTCACGAATTCATCGTGACGTATGAGGTATTTCGACAATTTTTCGAAAGATTTAGCACTTGCATACTTGGAACGCTTGGAGAGTCGGCGTACGAAGAATTGTGCGTAACTTTTGCACACGGTGTCCGTTTCCGGCCCATAAGTACTTTTTGGAAATGTAGCGACCGTTTTGGATTGAACTCATGAATTCATCGTGACGTACGGGGTATTTCGACAATTTTTTGAAAGATTGAGCACTTGCATACTTGCAACGCTTGGAGAGTCGGCGTACGAAGAATTGAGCGTAACTTTTGCACATGGTGTCCGTTTTCGACCCATAAGTACTTTTTGGAAATGTAGCGACCGTTTTGGATCGAACTCACGAATTCATCATGACGTACGAGGTATTTCGACAATTTTTTGAAAGATTGAGCACTTGCATACTTGGAACGCTTGGAGAGTCGGCGTACGAAGAATTGAGCGTAACTTTTGCACACGGTGTCCGTTTTCGGCCCATAAGTACTTTTGAGAAATGTTGCGACCGTTTTGGATTGAACTCACGAATTCATCAAGACATACAAGGTATTTCGACAATTTCTCGAAAGATTGAGCACTTGCATACTTGGAACGCTTGGAGAGTCGGCGTACGAAGAATTGAGCGTAACTTTTGCACACGGTGTCCGTTTTGGGCCCATAATGGAGAGTCGGCGTACGAAGAATTGAGCGTAACTTTTGCACACGGTGTCCGTTTTGGGCCCATAATGGAGAGTCGGCGTACGAAGAATTGAGCGTAAATTTTGTACACGGTGTCCGTTTTCGGCCCATAAGTACTTTTTGGAAATGTAGCGACCGTTTTGGATCGAACTTACGACTTCATCGTGACGTACGAGGTATTTCGACAATTTTTCGAAAGATTGAGCACTTGCATAGTTGGAACGCTTGGAGAGTCGACGTACGAAGAATTGAGCGTAACTTTTGCACACGGTGTCCGTTTTGGGCCCATAATGGAGAGTCGGCGTACGAAGAATTGAGCGTAAATTTTGTACACGGTGTCCGTTTTCGGCCCATAAGTACTTTTTGGAAATGTAGCGACCGTTTTGGATTGAACTCACAACTTCATCGTGACGTATGAAGGATTTCGGCCATTTTTTGAACGAATGAGCACTTTTATATTTGGAACACTTGGATTGTCGGCGTTCGAAGAATTGAGCGTAACTTTTGCAAACGGCGTCCGTTTTTGGCCCTTAAGTACTTTTTAGAAGTGTAGCAACCATTTTGGATTGAACTCACGAATTCATCATGACGTAGGAGGTATTTCGATAATTTTTCAAAAGATTTAGCACTTACATACTTGGAACGCTTGGAGAGTCGGCGTACGAAGAATTGAGCGTAACTTTTGCACACGGTGTCCGTTTTCGGCCCATAAGTACTTCTGAGAAATGTAGCGATCGTTTTGGATTGAACTCACGAATTCATCATGACGTACGAGGTATTTCGACAATTTTTCGAAAGATATTTGGAACGCTTGGAGAGTCGGCGTACGAAGAATTGAGCGTAACTTTTGCAAACGGCGTCCGTTTTTGGCCCTTAAGTACTTTTTAGAAATGTAGCAACCATGTTGGATTGAACTCACGAATTCATCATGACGTACGAGGTATTTCGACAATTTTTCGAAAGATTGAGCACTTGCATAGTTGGAACGCTTGGAGAGTCGACGTACGAAGAATGGAGCGTAACTTTTGCACACGATGTCCGTTTTCGGCCCATAAGTACTTTTTGGAAATGTAGCGACCGTTTTGGATCGAACTCACGACTTCATCATGACGTACGAGGGATTTTTACAATTTTTCGAAAGATTGAGCACTTGCATACTTGGAACGCTTGGAGAGTCGGCGTACGAATAATTGAGCGTGACTTTTGCACACGGTGTCCTTTTTCGGCCCATAATTACTTTTTGGAAATGTAGCGACCGTTTTGGATTGAAATCACGACTTTGTCGGGACGTATGAGGGATTTTGGCCATTTTTCGAACGAAAGAGCACTTTTATATTTGGAACACTTGGATTGTCGGCGTTCGAAGAATTGAGCGTAACTTTTGCACACGGTGTCCGTTTTCGGCCCATAAGTACTTTTTGGAAATGTAGCGATCGTTTTGGATTGAATTCACAACTTCGTCGTGACGTATGAAGGATTTCGTCCTTTTTTGAACGAATGAGCACTTTTATATTTGGAACGCTTGGAGAGTCGGCGTACGAAGAATTGAGCGTAACTTTTGCACACGGTGTCCGTTTTGGGCCCATAAGTACTTTTTAGAAATGTAACGACCGTTTTGGATTGAACTCACAACTTCGTCGTGACGTATGAGGGATTTTGGCCATTTTTCGAACGAATGAGCACTTTTATATTTGGAACGCTTAGATTGTCGGCGTTCGAAGAATTGAGCGTAACTTTTGCAAGCGGCGTCCGTTTTGGGCCCATATGTACTTTTCAGAAATATAGCAACCATTTTGGATCGAACTCACGACTTCATCATGACGTACGAGGGATTTTGACAATTTTTCGAAAGATTGAGCACTTGCATACTTGGAACGCTTGGAGAGTCGGCGTACGAATAATTGAGCGTAACTTTTGCACACGGTGTCCGTTTTCGGCCCATAAGTACTTTTTGGAAATGTAGCGACCGTTTTGGATTGAACTCACAACTTCGTCGTGACGTATGAGGGATTTTGGCCATTTTTCGAACGAAAGAGCACTTTTATATTTGGAACACTTGGATTGTCGGCGTTCGAAGAATTGAGCGTAACTTTTGCAAACGGCGTCCGTTTTGGGCCCATAAGTACTTTTTAGAAATGTAGTGACCATTTTGGATTGAACTCAAGTAATTCATCGTGACGTACGAGGTATTTCGACAATTTTTTGAAAGATTGAGCACTTGCATACTTGGAACTCTTGGAGAGTCTGCGTCCGAAAAATTGAGCGAAACTTTTGCACACTGTGTCCGTTTTCGGCCCATAAGTACTTTTTGGAAATGTAGCGATCGTTTTGGATTGAATTCACAACTTCGTCGTGACGTATGAAGGATTTCGGCCTTTTTTGAACGAATGAGCACTTTTATATCTGGAACGCTTGGAGAGTCGGCGTACGAAGAATTGAGATTAACTTTTGCACACGGTGTCCGTTTTGGGCCCATAAGTACTTTTTAGAAATGTAACGACCGTTTTGGATTGAAGTAACAACTTCGTCGTGACGTATGAGGGATTTTGACCATTTTTCGAACGAATGAGCACTTTTATATTTGGAACGCTTAGATTGTCGGCGTTCGAAGAATTGAGCGTAACTTTTGCAAGCGGCGTCCGTTTTGGGCCCATATGTACTTTTTAGAAATATAGCAACCATTTTGGATTGAACTCACGAATTCATCGTGACGTATGAGGTATTTCGACAATTTTTCGAAAGATTGAACACTTGCATACTTGGAACGCTTGGAGAGTCTGCGTACGAAGAATTGAGCGAAACTTTTGCACATGATGTCCGTTTTCGGTCCATAAGTACTTTTGAGAAATGTGGCGACCGTTTTGGACTGAACTCACGACTTCATTGGGATGTACGAGGGATTTTGACAATTTTTCGAAAGAATGAGCACTTGAATATTTGGAACGCTTGGAGAGTCGACGTACGAAGAATTGAGCGTAACTTTTGCACACGGTGTCCGTTTTGGGCCCATAAGTACATTTTGGAAATGTAGCGATCGTTTTGGATTGAACTCACAACTTCATCGTGACGTATGAAGGATTTCGGCCATTTTTTGAACGAATGAGCTCTTTTATATTTGGAACGCTTGGAGAGTCGGCGTACGAAGAATTGAGCGTAAATTTCGCACACGGTGTCCGTTTTCGGCCCATAAGTACTTTTTGGAAATGTAGCGACCGTTTTGGATCGAACTCACGAATTCATCGTGACGTACGAGGTATTTTGACAATTTTTCGAAAGATTGAGCATTTGCATACTTGGAACGCTTGGAGAGTCGGCGTACGAACTTTTGCACACGGTGTCCGTTTTCGGCCCATAAGTACTTTTGAGAAATGTAGCGACCGTTTTGGATTGAACTCAAGAATTCATTGTGACGTACGAGGTATTTCAAGAATTTTTCGAAAGATTGAGCACTTACATGCTTGGAACGCTTGGAGAGTCGGCGTACGAAGAATTGAGCATAACTTTTGCACACGGTGTCCGTTTTCGGCCCATAAGTACTTTTGAGAAATGTGGCGACCGTTTTGGATTGAACTCACGAATTCATCATGACGTACGAGTTATTTCGACAATTTGTTAAAAGATTGAGCACTTGCATACAGGGAACGCTTGGAGAGTCGGAGTACGAAGAATTGAGCGTAACTTTTGCACACGGTGTCCGTTTCCGGCCCATAAGCACTTTTTGGAAATGTAGCGACCGTTTTGGATTGAACTCACGAATTCATCGTGACGTACGAGGTATTTTTACAATTTTTCGAAAGATTGAGCACTTGCATGCTTGGAACGCTTGGAGAGTCGGCGTACGAATAATTGAGCGTAACTTTTGCACATGGTGTCCGTTTCCGGCCTATAAGTACTTTTTGGAAATGTAGCGAACGTTTTGGATTGAACTCATGAATTCATCGTGACGTATGAGGTATTTCGACTATTTTTTGAAAGATTGAGCACTTGCATACTTGGAACGCTTGGAGAGTCGGCGTACAAAGAATTGAGCGTAACTTTTGCATACGGTGTCCGTTTTCGTCCCATAAGTACTTTTTGGAAATGTAGCGATCGTTTTGAATTGAACTCACAACTTCGTCGTGACGTGTGAAGGATTTCGGCCATTTTTGAACGAATGAGCTCTTTTATATTTGGAACGCTTGGATTGTCGGCGTACGAAGAATTGAGCGTAACTTTTGCACTCGGTGTCCGTTTCTGGCCCTTAAGTACTTTTTAGAAATGTAGCGACCGTTTTGGATTGAACTCATGAATTCATCGTGACGTATGAGGTATTTTGACAATTTTTTGAATGATTGAGCACTTGCATACTTGGAACGCTTGGAGAGTCGGCATACGAATAATCGAGCGTAACTTTTGCACATGGTGTTCGTTTCCGGCCCATAAGTACTTTTTGGAAATGTAGCGACCGTTTTGGATTGAACTCATGAATTCATCGTGACGTATGAGGTATTTTGACAATTTTTTGAATGATTGAGCACTTGCCTACTTGGAACGCTTGGAGAGTCGGCGTACGAAGGATTGAGCGGAACTTTTGCACACGGTGTCCGTTTTCGGTCCATAAGTACTTTTTGGAAATGTAGCGACCGTTTTGGATTGAACTCACAACTTCGTCGTGACGTATGAGGGATTCTGGCCATTTTTCGAACGAATGAGCACTTTTATATTTGGAACGCTTGGATTGTCGGTGTTCGAAGAATTGAGCGTAACTTTTGCACACGGTGTCCGTTTTCGGTCCATAAGTACTTTTTGGAAATGTAGCGATCGTTTTGGATTGAACTCATGAATTCATCATGACGTACGAGGTATTTCGACAATATTTCGAAAGATTGAGCACTCGCATACTTGGAACGCTTGGAGAGTCGGCGTACGAAGAATTGAGCGTAACTTTTGCACACGGTGTCCGTTTTCGGCCCATAAGTACTTTTTGGAAATGTAGCGACCGTTTTGGATCGAACTCACGACTTCATCGTGACGTACGAGGTATTTCGGCAATTTTTTGAAAGATTGAGCACTTGGAACGCTTGGAGAGTCGGCGTACGAGGAATTGAGCGTAACTTTTGCACACGGTGTCCGTTTTCGGCCCATAAGTACTTTTGAGAAATGTAGCCACCGTTTTGGATTGAACTCACGAATTCATCGTGACGTACGAGGTATTTTGACAATTTTTCGAAAGATTGAGCACTTACATACTTGGAACGCTTGGAGAGTCGGCGTACGAAGAATTGGGCATAACTTTTACACACGGTGTCCGTTTTCGGCCCATAAGTACTTTTGAGAAATGTGGCGACCGTTTTCGATTGAACTCACGAATTCATCATGACGTACGAGGTATTTCGACAATTTTTCGAAAGATTGAGCACTTGCATACTGGGAACGCTTGGAGAGTCGGAGTACGAAGAATTGAGCGTAACTTTTGCACACGGTGTCCGTTTCCGGCCCATAAGCACTTTTTGGAAATGTAGGGACCGTTTTGGATTGAACTCACGAATTCATCGCGACGTACGAGGTATTTTGACAATTTTTCGAAAGATTGAGCACTTGCATACTTGGAACGCTTGGAGAGTCGGCGTACGAAGAATTGAGCGTAACTTTTGCACACGGTGTCCGTTTCCGGCCCATAAGCACTTTTTGGAAATGTAGGGACCGTTTTGGATTGAACTCACGAATTCATCGCGACGTACGAGGGATTTTGACAATTTTTCGAAAGATTGAGCACTTGCATTCTTGGAACGCTTGGAGAGTCGGCGGACGAAGAATTGAGCGTAACTTTTCCACACGGTGTCCGTTTTCGGCCCATAAGTACTTTTTGGAAATGTAGCGACCGTTTTGGATCGAACTCACGAATTTATCGTGACGTACGAGGTATTTTGACAATTTTTCGAAAGATTGAGCACTTGCATACTTGGAACGCTTGGAGAGTCGGCGTACGAAGAATTGAGCGTAACTTTTGCACACGGTGTCCGTTTTCGGCCCATAAGTACTTTTGAGAAATGTAGCGACCGTTTGGGATTGAACTCACGAATTCATCATGATGTACGAGGTATATCGACAATTTTTCGAAAGATTGAGCACTTACATGCTTGGAACGCTTGGAGAGTCGGCGTACGAAGAATTGAGCGTAACTTTTGCACACGGTGTCCGTTTTCGGCCCATAAGTACTTTTTGGAAATGTAGCGACCGTTTTGGATCGAACTCACGAATTCATCGTGACGTACGAGGTATTTCGACAATTTTTCGAAATATTGAGCACTTGCATACTTGGAACGCTTGGAGAGTCGGCGTACGAAGAATTGAGCGTAACTTTTGGACACGGTGTCCGTTTTCGACCCATAAGTACTTTTGAGAAATGTGGCGACCGTTTTGGATTGAACTAACGAATTCATCGTGACGAACGAGGTATTTTGACAATTTTTCGAAAGATTGAGCACTTGAATACTTGGAACGCTGGGAGAGTCGGCGTACGAAGAATTGAGCGTAAATTTCGCACACGGTGTCCATTTTCGGCCCATAAGTACTTTTTGGAAATGTAGCGACCGTTTTGGATCGAACTCACGAATTCATCATGACGTACGAGGTATTTTGACAATTTTTCGAAAGATTGAGCACTTGCATACTTGGAACGCTTGGAGAGTCGGCGTACAAAGAATTGTGCGTAACTTTTGCACACGGTGTCCATTTTCGTCCCATAAGTACATTTTGGAAATGTAGCGATCGTTTTGGATTGAACTCACAACTTCGTCGTGACGTATGAAGGATTTCGGCCATTTTTGAACGAATGAGCTCTTTTATATTTGGAACGCTTGGATTGTCGGCGTAGGAAGAATTGAGCGTAACTTTTGCACACGGTGTCCGTTTCTGGCCCTTAAGTACTTTTTAGAAATGTAGCAACCGTTATGGATTGAACTCACGAATTCATCGTGATGTACGAGGTATTTTGACAATTTTTTGAATGATTGAGCACTTGCATACTTGGAACGCTTGGAGAGTCGGCGTACGAATAATCGAGCGTAACTTTTGCACATGGTGTTCGTTTCCGGCCCATAAGTACTTTTGGAAATGTAGCGACCGTTTTGGATTGAACTCATGAATTCATCGTGACGTATGAGGTATTTCGATAATTTTTCGAAAGATTGAGCACTTGCATACTTGGAACGCTTGGAGAGTCGGCGTACGAAGAATTGAGCGTAACTTTTGCACACGGTGTCCGTTTTCGGCCCATAAGTACTTTTTGGAAATGTAGCGATCGTTTTGGATTGAACTCATGAATTCATCATGACGTACGAGGTATTTCAACAATTTTTCGAAAGATTGAGCACTTGCATACTTGGAACGCTTGGAGGGTCGGCGTACGAAGAATTGTGCGTAACTTTTGCACACGGTGTCTGTTTCCGGCCCATAAGTACTTTTTGGAAATGTAGCGACCGTTTTGGATTGAACTCATGAATTCGTCGTGACGTACGGGGTATTTCGACAATTTTTTGAAAGATTGAGCACTTGCATACTTGGAACGCTTGGAGAGTCGACGTACGAAGAATTGAGCGTAACTTTTGCACACGGTGTCCGTTTTCGGCCCATAAGTACTTTTAAGAAATGTAGCGACCGTTTTGGATTGAACTCATGAATTCGTCGTGACGTACGGGGTATTTCGACAATTTTTTGAAAGATTGAGCACTTGCATACTTGGAACGCTTGGAGAGTCGACGTACGATGAATTGAGCGTAACTTTTGCATACGGTGTCCGTTTTCGGCCCATAAGTACTTTTAAGAAATGTAGCGACCGTTTTGGATTGAACTCATGAATTCGTCGTGACGTACGGGGTATTTCGACAATTTTTTGAAAGATTGAGCACTTGCATACTTGGAACGCTTGGAGAGTCGGCGTACGAAGAATTGAGCGTGACTTTTGCACACGGTGTCCGTTTTCGGCCCATAAGTACTTTTAAGAAATGTAGCGACCGTTTTGGATTGAACTAACGAATTCATCATGACGTACGAGGTATTTCGATAATTTTTCGAAAGATTGAGCACTTGAAATACTTGGAACGCTTGGAGAGTCGGCGTACGAAGAATTGAGCGTAACTTTTGCACACGGTGTCCGTTTTCGGCCCATAAGTACTTTTGAGAAATGTAGCGACCGTTTTGGATTGAACTAACGAATTCATCGTGACGTACGAGGTATTTCGACAATTTTTCGAAAGATTGAGCACTTACATACTTGGAACGCTTGGAGAGCCGGCGTACGAAGAATTGAGTATAACTTTTGCACACGGTGTCCGTTTTCGGCCCATAAGGACTTTTGAGAAATGTGGCGACCGTTTTAGATTGAACTCACGAATTCATCATGACGTACGAGGTATTTCGACAATTTTTCGAAAGATTGAGCACTTGCATACTTGGAACGCTTGGAGAGTCGGAGTACGAAAAATTGAGCGTAACTTTTGCACACGGTGTCCGTTTCCGGCCCATAAGCACTTTTTGGAAATGTAGCGACCGTTTTGGATTGAACTCATGAATTCTTCGTGACGTACTAGGTATTTTGAAAATTTTCGAAAGATTGAGCACTTGCATACTAGGAACGCTTGGAGAGTCGGCGCACGAATAATTGAGCGTAACTTTTGCACATGGTGTCCGTTTCCGGCCCATAAGTACTTTTTGGAAATGTAGCGACCGTTTTGGATTGAACTCATGAATTCATCGTGACGTATGAGGTATTCCGACAATTTTTCGAAAGATTGAGCACTTGCATACTTGGAACGCTTGGAGTGTCGGCGTACAAAGAATTGAGCGTAACTTTTGCACACGGTGTCCGTTTTCGTCCCATAAGTACTTTTTGGAAATGTAGCGATCGTTTTGGATTGAACTCACCACTTCGTCGTGACGTATGAAGGATTTCGGCCATTTTTTGAACGAATGAGCTCTTTTATATTTGGAACGCTTGGATTGTCGGCGTACGAAGAATTGAGCGTAACTTTTGCACACGTTGTCCGTTTTCGGCCCACAAGTACTTTTGAGAAATGTGGCGACCATTTTGGATTGAACTCACGAATTCATCGTGACGTACGAGGTATTTCGACCATTTTATGAATGATTGAGCACTTGCATACTTGGAACGCTTGGAGAGTCGGCGTACGAATAATTGAGCGTAAATTTTGCACATGGTGTTCGTTTCCGGCCCATAAGTACTTTTTGGAAATGTAGCGACCGTTTTGGATTGAACTCATGAATTCATCGTGACGTATGAGGTATTTCGACAATTTTTCGAAAGATTGAGCACTTGCATACTTGGAACGCTTGGAGAGTCGGCGTACGGAGAATTGGGCGTAACTTTTGCACACGGTGTCCGTTTTCGGCCCATAAGTACTTTTTGGAAATGTAGCGATCGTTTTGGATTGAACTCACAACTTCGTCGTGAGGTATGAAGGATTTCGGCCTTTTTTTGAACGAATGAGCTCTTTTATACCTGGAACGCTTGGATTGTCGGCGTACGAAGAATTGAGCGTAACATTTACACACGGTGTCCGTTTCTGGCCCTTAAGTACTTTTTAGAAGTGTAGCAACCATTTTAGATTGAACTCACGAATTCATCATGACGTACGAGGTATTTCGACAATTTTTTGAAAGATTGTGCACTTGCATACTTGGAACGCTTGGAGAGTCGGCGTACGAAGAATTGAGCGTAACTTTTGCAAACGGTGTTCGTTTTCGGCCCATAAGTACTTTTGAGAAATGTAGCGACCGTTTTGGATTGAACTCACGAATTCATCGTGACGTACGAGGTATTTCGACAATTTTTCGAAAGATTGAGCACTTGCATACTTGGAACGCTTGGAGAGTTGGAGTACGAAGAATTTAGCATAACTTTTGCACACGGTGTCCATTTTCGGCCCATAAGTACTTTTGAGAAATGTGGCGACTGTTTTGGATTGAACTCACGAATTCATCATGACGTACGAGGTATTTCGACAATTTTTCGAAAGATTGAGAACTTGCATACTTGGAACGCTTGGAGAGTCGGAGTACGAAGAATTGAGCGTAACTTTTGCACACGGTGTCCGTTTCCGGGCCATAAGCACTTTTTGGAAATGTAGCGACCGTTTTGGATTGAACTCACGAATTCATCGTGACGTACGAGGTATTTCGATAATTTTTCGAAAGATTGAGCACTTGCATACTTGGAACGCTTGGAGAGTCGGCGCACGAAGAATTGAGCATAACTTTTGCACACGGTGTCCGTTTTCGGCCCATAAGTACTTTTGAGATATGTGGCGACCGTTTTGGATTGAACTCACGAATTCATCGTGAGGTACGAGGTATTTCGACAATTTTTCGAAAGATTGAGCACTTGCATACTTGGAACGCTTGGAGAGTCGGCGCACGAAGAATTGAGCATAACTTTTGCACACGGTGTCCGTTTTCGGCCCATATGTACTTTTTGGAAATGTAGCGATCGTTTTGGATTGAACTCACGAATTCATCGTGATGTACGAGGTATTTCGATAATTTTTTGAAAGATTGAGCACTTTCATACTTGGAACGCTTGGAGAGTCGGCGTACGAAGAATTGAGCGTAACTTTTGCACACGGTGTCCGTTTCCGGCCCATAAGTACTTTTTGGAAATGTAGCGACTGTTTTGGATTGAACTCACGAATTCATCGTGACGTACGAGGTATTTCGACAATTTTTCGAAAGATTGAGCATTGCAAACTTGGAACGCTTGGAGAGTCGGCGTACGAAGAATTGAGCGTAACTTTTGGACACGATGTCCGTTTTCGGCCAATAATTACTTTTGGAAATGTGGCGACCGTTTTGGATTGAACTCATGAATTCATCGTGACGTACGAGGTAATTTGACAATTTTTCGAAAGATTGAACACTTGCATACTTGGAACGCTTGGAGAGTCGGAGTACGACGAATTGAGCGTAACTTTTGCACACGGTGTCCGTTTTTGGCCCATAAGTACTTTTGAGAAATGTGGCGACCGTTTTGGATTGAACTGACGAATTCATCGTGACGTACGAGGTATTTCGACAATTTTTCGAAAGATTGAGCACTTGTATACTTGGAACGCTTGGAGAGTCGGCCTACGAAGAATTGAGCGTAACTTTTGCACACGGTGTCCGTTTTCGGCCCATTAGTACTTTTTGGAAATGTAGCGACCGTTTTGGATCAAACTCGCGAATTCATCGTGGCGTACGAGGTATTTCGACAATTTTTCGAAAGATTGAGCACTTGCATACTTGGAACGCTTGGAAAGTCGGCGTATGAAGAATTGAGCGTAACTTTTGCACACGGTGTCTGTTTTCGGCCCATAAGTACTTTTTGGAAATGTAGCGAC
>NW_019252705.1:0-1238 GCF_002742605.1 Olea europaea var. sylvestris | reverse complement strand
CACGGCTTTGTCGTCACGTATGAGTGATTTTAGCTATTTTTCGAAGAGTGAGCACTTGCATATTTGGAACGCTTGGATTGTCGACGTTTGAAGAATTGAGCTTAACTTTTGCACAGGGTATCCATTTTCGGCCCATAATTACTTTTCGAAAATGTAGCGACCGTTTCGAATTGAACTCGCGACATCGTTGTGACGTATGATAGATTTCGACCATTTTTCGAGGAACTCGCACTTGCATATTTGGAACGCTTGGATTGTCGGCGTTGGAAGAATTGAGCCTAACTTTTACAAACGTTGTCTGTTTTGAGCCCATAAAGTACTTTTCCGAAATGTTGCGACCGTTTTGGTTTAAACTTATGACTTCGTCGTGATGTATGAGGGATTTTGGCCATTTGTCGAAGAACTCGCACTTAAATATTTGGAATGGTTGGATTGTTGACGTTCGAAGAATTGAGCGCAACTTTTACACACGATGTCCGTTTTGGGCCCATAAGTACTTTTCGAAAATGTAGCGACCATTTTGGATTGAACTTAGGGCTTCGTCGTGACGTATGAGGGATTTCAGCCATTTTTCGAAGAACGAGTACTTGCATATTTGGAATGCTTGGATTGTCGGCGTTCGAAGAATTGAGCGAAACTTTTGCACACAGTATCCGTTTTGGGCCCATAAGTACTTTTTGAAAATGTAGCGACCGTTATGGATTGTACTCAGGGCTTCTCGTGATGTATTAGGAATTTTGGCTATTTTTTGAAGAACGAGCACTTACATATTTGGAATGCTTGGATTGTCGACGTTCGAAGAATTGAGTGTAACTTCTGTAAACGGTGTCCGTTTTGGGCCCATAAATACTTTTCAGAAATGTAGCGACCATTTTGGATTGAACTTACGGCTTTATCGTGATGTGTGGTGGATTTCGACCATTTTTCAAAGAATGAGCACTCGCATATTTGGAATGCTTGGATTGTCAACGTTCGAAGAATTGACCGTAACTTTTGCAATCGTTGTCCGTTTTGAGCCCATAAAGTACTTTTCAAAAATGTTGCGACCATTTTGGTTTGAACGCACGAATTCATCATGAAGTATGAGGGATTTCAGCCATTTTTTGAAGAATAAGCACTTGCATCATTGGAATGCTTGGATTGTCGGTGTTCAAAGAATTGAGCGTAACTTTAGCAAACGGTGTCCGTTTTGAGCCCATAAAATACTTTTTGGAAATGTTGAGATCGTTTTGGTTTGA
>NW_019252704.1:0-1238 GCF_002742605.1 Olea europaea var. sylvestris | reverse complement strand
GCATTGAAAATATTATGAAACCACTACTTGCCTATATCTTTTACACTGTTACTAATGTGGAGCAAATCGTCATGATTAGTTGATAATAAAATAGTAGCTCATGCGTACATCCCAAAATAAATATTATGGATCTTTAAAAGACACCTGTCATAGAACATACATTACATTTTCTATGTTTTAATCCTTGAAAAGAATATATTTTGGTGTTATCAATACTCGTGCTTATGCTATGATTATTTGGTTATGAATTACAATAATTTTTGGTTCACAAACATTAATTGCTCGATCGAATGCCCAGCCAATATTGGTGAAATCAAAAGTTTTGTTACAAGCAAGCACCTAAGTCTTGCCCACGCGCAAGCAGCGTGTAAGCCTTGCCCCGTGCAAACACCATCTAAGCCTTGCCTCGAGCAAGCACCGTCTAAGCCTTGCCCCGCGAAAGCACCTAAGCCTTGCCCCGTGCAAGCACCTAAGCCTTGCCCACGTGCAAGCAGCATGTAAGCCTTGCCCCATGCAAGGACCATCTAAGCCTTGCCCCGAGCAAGCACCGTCTAAGCCTTGCCCCGCGCAAGCACCTAAGTCTTGCCCGCGCGTAAGCACCACAAAGCCCTTCCTCGAGTAGGCACCTCAAAGCCTTGTCCCACGCAAACACCAAAGCCCTGTCACGAGCAGGCACATCAAAAGCCTTGCCCCGCGCAAGCACCGAAACCCTGTCCCGCGCAGGCACATCTAAGCCTTGCCCTGAGCAAGCACCATCTAAACCTTGCCCCGCGCAAGCACCTAAGCCTTGCCCTCGCAAGCACCATGTAAATCTTGCCCCGTGCAAGCACCACCTAAGTCTTGCCCGCACAAGCACCTGAGTCTTGCCCCATGCAAGCACCTCTAAACTTTACCCTGCTCAAGCAACTAAGCCTTGCCTGCGTGCAAGCACCATCTAAGCCTTGCCTCGAGCAAGTACCATCTAAGCCTTGCCCCGTGCAAGCACCTAAGTCTTGTCTCGCGCAAGCACCTCTAAGCCTTGCCCCGTGCAAACACCTAAGTCTTATCCCGTGCAAGCACCTCTAAGCTTCGCCCCGCACAAACACCTAAGCCTTGCTGACACGCAAGCACCACAAAGCCCTGCCCCGAGTAGGCATCTCAAAGCCTTGCCCCACGCAAGTAGTAATGCTGGCTATCGGCTGAGAATCGAGCCATTCAATCGCCTTGTCCCGCAAAGTATGTGGAAACAGTCTTAATCT
>NW_019252703.1:0-1238 GCF_002742605.1 Olea europaea var. sylvestris | reverse complement strand
TTTGGGCCCATTCCGACACCGTCGCGAAAAATGAAGAAATTGCCCCCGGCGTGATTTTTTTCCCATCGATCAGTCAAATTTTATATGATTCCGACACCGTCGAGAAAAATGATGAAATTGCCCCCGGCGCGATTTTTGTTTCCGATCGATCAGTCAAATTTGGGCCCATTCCGAGACCGTCTCGAAAATTGACGAAATTACCCTTGGCGCGATTTTTTTTTCAGATCAATGAGTAAAATTTGTGCCGATTCAGACACCGTCGCGAAAAATGACGAAATTGTCCCCGGCGCGATTTTTGTTTCCGATCAATCAGTCAAATTTGGGCCCATTCCGACACCGTCGCGAAAAATGAAGAAATTACCCCGGCGCGATTTTTTCCCATCGATCAGTCAAATTTTAGCTGATTCCGACACCGT
Organism: Olea europaea var. sylvestris; assembly: GCF_002742605.1. Classification (NCBI taxonomy): domain Eukaryota; kingdom Viridiplantae; phylum Streptophyta; class Magnoliopsida; order Lamiales; family Oleaceae; genus Olea; species Olea europaea. The sequence continues at coordinate 822 of NW_019252703.1, read as the reverse complement.
CGAGAAAAATGACGAAATTGCCCCTGGCGCGATTTTTGTTTCCGATCAATCAGTCAAATTTGGCCCCATTCCGACACTGTCGCGAAAAATGAAGAAATTGCCCCCGGCGCGATTTTTGTTTCCGATCAATCAGTCAAATTTGGGCCCATTCCGAGACCGTCGCGAAAAATGAAGAAATTGCCCCCGGAGCGATTTTTTCCCATCGATCAGTCAAATTTGGGCCCATTCCGACACTGTCGCGAAAAATGAAGAAATTGCCCCCGGCGCGATTTTTGTTTCCGATCATTCAGTCAAATTTGGGCCCATTCCGAGACCGTCACGAAAAATGACGAAATTGCCTCCTGCGCGATTTTTGTTTCCGATTAATCTGTCAAATTTTAGGCGATTCTGACACGGTCGCGAAAAATGACGAAATTGCACCCGGCGCAATTTTTGTTTCCGATCAATCAGTCAAATTTTGGCCCATTCCGACACCGTTGTAAAAAATGACGAAATTGCCCCCAGCGCGATTTTTTTTCCCATCGATCAGTCAAATTTTAGCTGATTTCGACACCGTCGCGAAAAATGACGAAATTGCCCCCGGCGCGATTTTTGTTTCCGATCAATCAGTAAAATATGTGCCGATTCAGACACCATCGCGAAAAATGAAGAAATTGCCCCCGGAGCTATTTTTTTTCCTATCGATCAGTCAAATTTTAGCATATTCTGACACCGTCGCGAAAAATGACGAAATTTCCCTGCGCGATTTTTATTTCCGATCAATAAGTCAAATTTGGGCCCATTCCGACACTGTCGCGAAAAATGATGAAATTGTCCCCGGCG
>NW_019252702.1:0-1238 GCF_002742605.1 Olea europaea var. sylvestris | reverse complement strand
AAATGGCCAAAATCCCTCATACGTTACGACGAAGTGGTGAGTTCAATCCAAAACGGTCGCTACATTTCCAAAAATTACTTATGTACGCAAAATGGACACCGTGTGCAAAAGTTACGATCAATTCTTCGTCCGCCGACTCTCCAAGCGTTCTAAATATGCAAGTGTTCATTCTTTCAAAAAATTGCCAAAATCCCTCGTACGTCACGATGAAGTGGTGAGTTCAATCCAAAATGGTCGCTACATTTCCAAAAAGTTCTTATGGGCCCAAAACGGACACCGTGTGCAAAAGTTACGCTCAATTCTTCGTCCGTCGACTCTCCAAGCGTTCTAAATATGCAAGTGCTCATTCCTTCGAAAAATGGTCAAAATCACTCGTACGTCACGACGAAGTTGTGAGTTGAATCCAAAACCGTCGCTACATTTCCAAAAAGTACTTATGGACGCAAAACGGACACCGTGTGCAAAAGTTACGCTCAATTCTTCGTCCGTCGACTCTCCAAGCGTTCTAAATATGCAAGTGCTCATTCCTTCGAAAAATGGTCAAAATCACTCGTACGTCACGACGAAGTTGTGAGTTGAATCCAAAACCGTCGCTACATTTCCAAAAAGTACTTATGGACGCAAAACGGACACCGTGTGCAAAAGTTACGCTCAATTCTTCGTCCGTCGACTCTCCAAGCGTTCCAAATATGCAAGTGCTCATTCTTTCGAAAAAACGCCAAAATCCCACGTACCTCACGTCGAAGTGGTGAGTTCAATCCAAAACAGTCGCTACATTTCCAAAAAGTTCTTATGGGCCCAAAACGGACACCGTGTGCAAAAGTTACGCTCAATTCTTTGTACGCTGTCAATCCAAGCGTTCCATATATGCAAGTGCTCATTCTTTTGAAAAATGGCCAAAATCCCTCATACGCCACGATGAAGTGGTTAGTTCAATCCAAAACGGTCGCTACATTTTCAAAAAGTACTTATGGATGTAAAACGGATAGCGTGTACAAAAGTTGCGCTCAATTCATCGTCCGCCGACTCTCCTAGCGTTCTAAAAATGCAAGTGCTCATTCTTTCGAAAAATCGCCAAAATCCCTCATACGTCACGACGAAGAAGTGAGTTCAATCCAAAACGGTCGCTACATTTCCAAAAATTACTTATGGATACAAAACGGACACCGTGGGCAAAAGTTACGCTCAATTCTTCGTCCGCCGACTCTCCAAGCGTTCTAAATATGCAAGTGCTCATT
>NW_019252701.1:0-1238 GCF_002742605.1 Olea europaea var. sylvestris | reverse complement strand
ACAGAAAATTAACAACGCAAAACCGCACCAGGGGCAATTTCGTCATTTGTAGTGACGGTGTCGGAATGGGCCGAAATTTGGCAAGTTCACTGGAAATGGCAAGAGGAATTGGGCACGGGATACAGACCTGGGATCATGGAATTTTAGCCTAATTCCTTCGTTTAGGCCTCCAAATAATTAATTTCTGTATTAATTATGCCGGGTTGAAGAAGTGTTGGACAGAAAATTAAAAAGGGAAAAACGCACCAGAGGCAGTTTTGTCATTTGTCGGGACAGTGTCAGAATGGGCCGAAATTTGGCAGGTTGTTTGGAAACGGCCCCAGAAATACTCGAGGCACAGACCCGGGATCACAAGATTTTAGCCAAATTCCTTCGTTTAGGCCTCCGAATAATTAATTTCCATATTAATTATGTCAGGTTGGCGATGTGTTGGACAGAAAATTAACAACGCAAAACCGTGCCAGGGGCAATTTCGTCATTTGTCGCAACGGTGTCGGAATGGGCCGAAATTTGGCTGGTTGATTGGAAACGGCACGAGAAATTGGACTCGGGGCATAGACCCGAGATCACGGGATTTTAGCCAAATTCCTTCGTTTCGCCCTTCGAATAATTAATTTCCTTATTACTTATGACAGGTTGAAGATGTGTTGGACAGAAAATTAACGACGCAAAATCGCACCAGGGGCAATTTTATCATTTGTCGCGACCGTGTCGGAATGCGCCGAAATTTGGCAGGTTGATTGGAAACGGCCCCTGAAATTGGAGCTGGGCACAGACTCGGGATCACGGGATTTTAGCCTAATTCCTTCGTTTAGGCCTCCGAATAATTAATTTTCGTATTAATTATGTCAGGTTGATGATGTGTTGGCTATAAAATTAACAACACGAAACCGCACCAAGGGTAATGTCGTCATTTGTCGTGACGGTGTCGGAATGGGCCAAAATTTGGCAGGTTTATTGGAAACGGCCCGGAAATTGGAGTCGGGGCACAGACCCGGGGTCAAGGGATTTTAGCCAAATTCCTTCGTTTAGGCCTCCGAATAATTAATTTCTTTGTTAATTATGTCAGGTGGGAGAAGTGTTGGATAGAAAATTAACACAGAAAAACCGCACCTTGGGTAATTTCGTCATTTGTCGCGACAATGTCGGAATGGGCAGAAATTTGGCACGTTGATTGGAAGCGAGCCCCAAAATTTGAGTCGGGGCACAGACCCGGGATCACGGGATTTTAGTCAAAT
>NW_019252700.1:0-1238 GCF_002742605.1 Olea europaea var. sylvestris | reverse complement strand
GTGCTTTTGTTGGCAGGGGATATTGATAAACCTCCCGTAAAATTCACTTACCAGCGTCATCACAAGAAAGGTGTGTAGAGGAGTTGGAGGGAATATTCTAGAATTGTTGAAGTTGTTATGCTGAGGTCAGCTAGAATCTATAAATAGAGAAGGATAGGTCTGGAATATTCATTCAGAAAAGTGGAAATTTGAGTCATTAGGAGAGGAGGCAACTCTAGAAACTTGCCTTGTTAATCTCTCATTTCTTTTAGTCATCGAGTCTGTAATTTTCAGTTCAATAAAACTCCTATTAATTTGAATCCTATGTGATTCGCCTTATCAACTAGTCAAATAATATTTCATATGGGCAATTCAATTTCGGCAGGTTCTATCATAAACATGCCTATTGCAAGCCTCTGAATGTAGGCAATGTAATAGCCCCGAAGACTGCAGTCGAGCTATTAAGTGGCTTTCCTTGATACGCCAAGCTATGAAAGGAAAACGACATGACAACTCAGAGCAGCCTGCTAATTGCAGCAATACGATTAACTGTGACACGAAAAAGTCTTCATCCTGCAATGACCAACAACATCCAAGAAAGAGCCACTTGTACTCGATTCCAATAGAAGATCAGCATGATCAAAAGAACTTGGACATATTTAGGAGTTTGAGCCCTAATTCATGCACAAGGGAATAAAACTCGTTTGTGCATCATTGGTTCTGCTTGGCTGCAAGTAAGCAGATGGTCTGGATCTTTTTATGTGTTTGGGTTTGTGCAGATTTATATCAGCATATTAGCAGTCTGAAGGCCTCATGTGTTGGAACAGGCATTATGGGATACCTTGGAAACAAGGTACATGTAACCCACGTTTTCAGGTTTCTACTTATAATCTGCCAACTCTGAAACATGATCGTGTCTTAAATAAAAATTTTGACCTATTGAAAAATGAATTTCTATTATTTAGTTAGCACATGATATTACTTAATTCTCATTACTGGATTTCTTGATATAATATATATTTTCACTTGAATTTCAGGGGTCTGTTTCTATCAGTACGACATTGTATCAGACAACATTTTGCATTGTCTGTTCTCATTTGGTGTCTGGGGAGAAAGATGGAGATGCATTTAGAAAAAATTCAGATATTACGGAGATTTTTATGAAAACAAGGTTTTCTCATCCTTGTAAAATACAAGAAAAATTGGTTCGACCTGATTGCTTTTTGGATCATGAGTAAGATTTCCTCATCTCCATATTG
>NW_019252699.1:0-1238 GCF_002742605.1 Olea europaea var. sylvestris | reverse complement strand
TTTTTTAATTGTTTTATCTGTTGGCATATTTTGATGGAAGTAATCAATTAATTCGACAGACATCGCATTTTGAATTGCGGTCGATATTTGATGAGATGCAATGTAGATGACATGACACTAGATAAACACATTGCAGTTGCATAATATCTATATGTATTAATGCCTTGAAATAAATTCATTATTTCGACATCATCTTCTTCAATTTTACTCAAAGGAGTAGGTGCAGATGGTACCCAACTAACATTAGCACCCATTTGTTCCGTATATAATTCGTACATTCCACATAATGTTTGCTCTAAATTCCTATAGGTGATATGTGTATCAAACATTAAGGCTTTGTTGATTTGATTAATTACATATTTAGTTCCCGATAAATTATATTTGGGGTCCATTACACATGCTAAAGGAAATAATATAGGCAAGTCTTCCCAATATTTTCTAAACTTTAATTTCCAAAGCAATTATAATTTCACTAAAATCAGGATCATTTTTATTTTTATGAAATGTTCGTGCAATTATATAAATGCGTTCAAGCACCATACAATTTGTGGGATAATAAACGTTCGATAAAATCTTTGTGGTCTCATAAAAAAATGTTAAAAATCTTTTAACTTTCAAAGCTAAAACTCAACCGGATTTATTCAACATAGCATCGTCATCGCTTCTAACGTATCTATTGTTATAAAAATAAGTTATTAAATGTTCGAAACTTTCACATGATTCTAATAGCAAGTAAGTAGAGTTTCATTATGGCTAGTAGAGTTCCATTATGACCTACGTCGCTAACAAATGTTTTAGCAGTCATCACCCCTAATTTGACACAAAAATCTTCAAAAGCTTATTTTCCACTAGGGGAGATCATAATATATACTAGTGCGTTCCTAATCTTCTAAAGTTTATCATTTATATGTTTTAAGTCATCTTGCACAATTAAATTTAAAATATGGCACATACAACGAATATGAAACAAACACCCATCGAAATCAGGTTGAAGTACCCTACACAATTTATCGACGACTACCTTATTAACACTAGCATTATCGAAAGTAAATGACCAAATTTTAGTCTCTAATTATATTCTCTAACAATACTGATAATAGCATACCATATATTATTAACATTGTGAGGAAATTCAATAATTCTAAAAACAATAATTTTTTTATGCATGCACCAAAGTGGGTCTATGTAGTATGCGGTTGCAACTATATAAGCTCTTTTATTAATCCATTCCCATATAT
>NW_019252698.1:0-1238 GCF_002742605.1 Olea europaea var. sylvestris | reverse complement strand
AAATCGAAATTATATAATACTCACCTGAGGATCGTCGAGGAAAGTAGATAACTATATGTTAGATGGACATCCGTCTGCTTGGGATGCTCGCTGATGATGCATACCAAGGGCTCGCCTCACAAATCAGGTACCCAAGATGGGGGACAGTCTCATACGCCCAGATCTGCAACACATACAATTATTATATATAAGTTTAATATAAAAAATATTTTTTAACGTTGATTATGTTAAACTTTTACCTACAGTGCTAGGGGTAATCCAAAAGTGTCGTATTTATGCTTGGGCTTGGGCCACTTTGGTTTCAAGTGTGATATGGTGAAAATGTGTACGGTGTCTGCAAAATGTCTCCGACCCCACGAATAACTGTTGAAAGTATCGATATCGTCAACTTTCAAATGGAAAGGTCGATCATAGTCTTCTTTTGATGACACTGCACCACGCTCTCAATGACGTAGATCAGTCTTATCTTCAGTCTATCCAACATTTAGTCGTACTTCCTGATTGCAATAATCAATTGTGGTAGAAGCATCGACCCCTATCCCTAAAAATACACGTCGTGCAACCTATTACTTTTTTCAGTACCGTCACAAGTTGTTTCGTCGCCTGTAATTTTCAGTCTAGTCATCATGGCAAACTCAGACATGGAGATGTGGCGACCTAACCCCAAGGTTGAAGTGGAAGGCATCACAATCGATTGGCCAAAACAATCGACATAGTAGTGTATTGATGATACGCCCAGGGTACTACACCTCCTTCAACTGATACAAGGGCTTAAAGAAGGACCGTCGCAGAATACTTGCGCACTCATCATCCAATAGTTCCAGTATGATAGTGAAACTATCAAAGCTACAGCTCCAAGTAGCTTTTCTGTCATCCGTATCTAAATAATATTTCATCCTACGAAAATTCAAATATGAGAATATTGAACAAGAAATAATGAAATAAAGTACAATCTCAAAAAATTAAGTGAATCGAAATGTAATTACTATACATAAGACGTAGATTCATTTCACATCGATGCTAAAACAAATAAATGATTTAATAAATTAAAGCAAAGAAATAAATTACCGACAAAAAGAAAAAAAGTTATTATAAAGTTTTAATAAAATGTGAAATAATTAAATTTAAAAATAAATATTATTTAATTAAAATTGAGAAAATTACATTTTATCACAAAAACAAAAAGAATTCAAAAGAATTTTAAATCGAAGAAAAAAATATTTATAACATAAAAAAAA
>NW_019252697.1:0-1238 GCF_002742605.1 Olea europaea var. sylvestris | reverse complement strand
TGCCCCCGGCGCGATTTCAGTTTCCCATGAATCAGTCCAATTTTATCCCATTCCGACACCGTTGCGAAAAATGAGGAATTTTCGCCGGCGCGATTTTTGCTTCCGATCAATAAGTCAAATTTAAGCCGATTTCGACACCGTCGCGAAAAATGACGAGATTGACCCCGCCGCGATTTTTGTTTAAGATTAATCTGTCATATTTTAGCCGATTCCGACACCGTCTTGAAAAATGACGAAATTTCCCCCGTCGCGATTTTTGTTTTCCGATCAATCTGTCAAATTTTTGCCCATTCCGACACCGTTGCGAAAAATGAGGAAATTGCCCCCGGCGCGATTTTTATTTCCAATCAATAAGTCAAATTTAAGCCCATTCCGAAACCGTCGCGAAAAATGACAAAATTGCCCCCGACGCGATTTTTGTTTCCGATCAATCTGTCAAATTTTTACCATTCCGACACCGTCGCGAAAAATGACGAAATTGCCCCCGGCGAGATTTTTGTTTTCGATTAATCTGTCAAATTTTAGCCGATTTCGACACCGTCGCGAAAAATGACGAAATTGCCCCCGGCGCAATTTTTGTTTCCGATCAATCAGTCAAATTTAAACCCATTCCGACACCGTCGCGAAAAATAACGAAATTGACCCCGGCGCGATTTTTGTTTCCGATGAATCTGTCAAATTTTAGCCGATTCCGACACCGTCTTGAAAAATGACGAAATTGCCCCCGTCGCGATTTTTGTTTTCCGATCAATCTGTCAAATTTTTGCCCATTCCGACACCGTCGCGAAAAATGACGAAATTGCCCCCGGCGCGATTTTTGTTTCCGATGAATCTGTCAAATTTTAGCCGATTTCGACACCGTCGCGAAAAATGACGAAATTGCCCCCGGCGCGATTTTTGTTTCCGATGAATCTGTCAAATTTTAGCCGATTTCGACACCGTCGCGAAAAATGACGAAATTGCCCCCGGCGCGATTTTTGTTTCCGATTAATCTGTCAAATTTTTGCCCATTCCGACATCGTTGCGAAAAATGATGAAATTGCCCCCTGCGCGATTTTTATTTTCGATCAATCTGTCAAATTTAAGCCGATTCCGACACCGTCGATAAAAATTACGAAATTGCCCCCGACGCGATTTTTATTTCCGATCAATCAGTCAAATTTAAGCCCATTTCGACACCGTCGCAAAAAATGACGAAATTACCCCCGGCGCGATTTTTGTTTCCGATCAATCTGTCA
>NW_019252696.1:0-1238 GCF_002742605.1 Olea europaea var. sylvestris | reverse complement strand
TCAACCTGTCAAATTTGAGCCCATTCCGACACAGTTGAGAAAAATGACGAAATTGCCCCCGGCGCGATTTTTATTTCAGATCAGACTGCCAAATTTCAGCCAATTTCGACACATTCGAGAAAAATGACGAAATTGCCCCCGGCGCGGTTTTTGTTCCCGATCAACCTGTCAAATTTGTGCCCATTCCGCCACAGTCGAGAAAAATGACCAAATTGCCGTCGGCGCGATTTTTATTTCCGATCAAACTGCCAAATTTCAGCAAATTCTGACACAGTCGAGAAAAATGACGAAATTGCCCCCGGCGCGGGTTTTGTTCCCGATCAACCTGTCAAATTTGTGCCCATTCCGACACAGTCGAGAAAAATGACGAAATTGCCCCCGGCGCGGTTTTTGTTCCCGATCAACCTGTCAAATTTGTGCCCATTCCGCCACAGTCGAGAAAAATAATGAAATTGCCGTCGGCGCGATTTTTATTTTTGACCAAACTGCCAAATTTCAGCAAATTTCGACACAGTCGAGAAAAATGACGAAATTACCACCGGCGCGATTTTTGTTTCCGATCAAACTGTCAAATTTGAGCCCATTCCGACACAGTCGCGAAAAATGACGAAATTACCACCGGCGCGATTTTTTTTTCCGGTCAACCAGTCAAATTTTAGCCAATTCAGACACAGCCGCGAGAAATGACGAAATTACCACCGGCGCGATTTTTTTTTCCGGTCAACCAGTCAAATTTTAGCCAATTCAGACACAGCCGCGAGAAATGACGAAATTACCACCGGCGCGATTTTTTTTTCCGGTCAACCAGTCAAATTTTAGCCAATTCAGACACAGCCGCGAGAAATGACGAAATTACCACCGGCGCGATTTTTTTTTCCGGTCAACCAGTCAAATTTTAGCCAATTCAGACACAGCCGCGAGAAATGACGAAATTACCACCGGCGCGATTTTTTTTTCCGGTCAACCAGTCAAATTTTAGCCAATTCAGACACAGCCGCGAGAAATGACGAAATTACCACCGGCGCGATTTTTTTTTCCGGTCAACCAGTCAAATTTTAGCCAATTCAGACACAGCCGCGAGAAATGACGAAATTACACCCGGCGCGATTTTTGTTTCATATCAAACTGCCAAATTTCATCCAATTCCGAGACAGCCGAGAAAAATAACGAAATTGTCCCCGGCGCGGTTTTTGTTCCCGATCAACCTGTCAAATTTGAGCCCATTCCGACACCGTCGA
>NW_019252695.1:0-45189 GCF_002742605.1 Olea europaea var. sylvestris | reverse complement strand
TGATTTCTGGTTGACTTTGACGAATATTGAAATATGATACTTTTTATCGTGATATTTAAAGTAAATGGCATAGTGTCATATGTCGTTATTACTCATGTTCAGGACATGAATGATTTTGCTTACTAAGCATTGACTTATGTAGTTCTTGCATTGTAGGTGAACATGGAACTACATAGAGAGCATGGCCAGTTGTGGAGCTTCTACAGGATTCCAGAGATCGATGTACATGGATGACGACCTGTAGGGTTATTTTGTAGGCTGCCATCTGTAGGGTTATATTTTGGAATCCTATATAGTGTACTTTGAAATGGTCTGTAGACATGTTTATAAGCTCTGAATATATATATGTTGGATTATGGCGATATGATTTTGGGTTTCGATATATTATATGATCGTGTCACAGGTGATTAGAAGTTAACAAACTCAAAAAATATATATATATATATATGTAAAATTCTATGTCTAGGTTGTGTATAGATATCAATATTAATTTAGGGGTGTGACAAGTACTATTCTCAACTGTTCTTCATGTTGCTACTTATCCTTTGAGTATACCAATATATCTTCAATGAAGACTATAACCAATCGATCTAGATATGGATGAAAAACTCGGTTCATCAAGTCCATAAACACAGCTGGTGCGTTGGTTAAACCAAATGGCATCACCGTAAACTCATAGTGCCCATACCGTGTTCTAAACGCTGTTTTAAGAATATCACAATCCTTTATCTTGAGTTGGTGATAACCTAATCTCATATCTATTTTTGAGAACACCTTTACACCCTTCAATTGATCAAAAAGATCCTCAATCCTTGGGAGTGGATATTTGTTCTTTATAGTCAGATGATTAATATCTCTATAATCAATACACATCCTCATTGACCCATCTTTCTTTTTAACAAACAATACCGGGGCTCCCCATGGGGATACACTAGGCCGGATGAAACCTTTATCCAATAATTCTTGTAGTTGTATCTTCAACTCCTATAATTCTTTTGGTGCCATCCTGTAAAAGAGCCTTAGATATTGGTGCTACCCTAGGGGTCAAGTCAATTGTGAGCTCTACTTGTCTATCAGGCAGTATGCCAGGTAAATCCTCAGGAAAAACATCCACAAACTCATTAACTACTGGTACATCTTCTATTTTTCTTTCGGACTAGGGCTTACTAATTATATTCAATAAAAATCCTTGACATGTATTCTTTCTCAACATCTTTTCTGCGTTCATTGCAGATACCAATCGAGGTAGAGTCCCAATTTTTGTTCCAAAGAATCGAAAATTTTCTTCTCCAGATTTTTGAAATAAAACTTCCTTCTTATGGCATAAGATGGTCGCATAATTTCTACCCAACCAGTCCATACCCAAAATTACATCAAAGTCTTTCATTCTTAAAAGGTACAAATTAGCCTTTAATACTTTTCCTTTGATCTCTAACTTAACAACTTTAACCATTTAATTGGTATTAATCACTTCGCCTGATGGTGTACTAACTTCTAAAATGTTATTCATTTTTACGAATTCATTCCCAATCTTATCCATGAAAATTGTAGAAATAAATGAATGAGTGGATCCAGAATCCATAAGGATAATAGCAGGTACGTCAGATACTGGTAACATACCAGTTATTACGTCTGTGTTCTGATCCTCCTTTTCTCCTGTCAAAGCAAATACTCTGGCCTTTCCCTTCTTAAACTGATCAGCTTCTCTCTTCTTCTCTGGACATTCTCTAAAGAAATGACCACTCTTACCACAACTGTAGCATACTCCCTTTCCTTGAAGACATTCACCCAAGTGTCGCTTGTTGCAATCAGAGCATTGAGGAAAAGTTTTATTTGAGTCTAACCTAATCTTTCCTTTCTTATTCTGATTCCTGCCTTTCTCCTTATCATAACCTTGCCACTTTCTCTTTATAGACGACTCGGTGCTAGGTTGGGTTTTCTTTACCAGTCCTAAACCATTAGAGATTGCCTGTGCTTGACGTACAACCTTCGCATAAGTAGTATACTGCTGGGCTGCCATGATTTCCTTAATCTCTGGCCTTAACCCCATTTCAAACCTTTTACCCTTTGTCAGCTCAGTGTTTACCATATGCGATGCATACCTAGAAAGTCATTCAAATTTTCTTTCATACTCCCCTAGTGGCAAATTTCCTTACATCAGCTAGAGAAATTCTACCTCCTTTTGATCCTTCAGTGACTGGGGAAAATATTTACCCATCAACGACTCCTTGAACTGGTTCCAAGTGAGGTTACGTTGTTGTTCTGTAGTTCTAGTACGTATTTTCGACTCCCACCAATGTCCAGCATCATCAGTCAACATAAACTTCACACAAGAAACCTTTTGAGCATCGTTGCAGTTCATGTGCTCGAAGATCCCTTCGAGTCTTCTCAGCCACTCCTCAGCCTCAAAAGCGTCACCTTTACCATCAAAGGATGGGGGTTTAAAACGACGAAACGGATCAACAATCGAGCTCATGGTATTGGTACCTGCTGTTACATTATGAGGTGTCGCTTGAGCTTGCTGCCTGCCCAAGTCTTGCATTGCCCTTAGTAAATCTCTGAACATAGTAGCATGATCTTGTTGTCGTTGTGCCATTTCCTTGAAGTAAAAGAAATTTATCTTAAGAACTGCTCAACCATACTACACTCTTCCTAATGATCTTTCTATATTTAGTCATGTTTTCCGTGTATGTTATGCTAAGGCCAAGTGTTACGCATTAAGGTTTTAGTCATATAAGAATTACTTTACTAATCATACAATCCCAAACAAAATAATCATATGCTTAATTAACATTCTCCTTTGAAGTAAAATGACGTGTAAGGAAAAACTCATGAGATTATACAATTAATTAGTATGCACTGAAATATAAATGGTAATATCAATAAAAATATTCTTCATCTTTGCATACCGTAAAAATATATGGACAGTGGTAGATTGATGAGCATTGGATTCCATGGATCTCGTAACTGATTAATTTTTGTAAAATTGATTTTTTTTTTTGGTATAAAAGTTTCTAAAATGAAAGAATTTTCTAAAAAATTCTGAAGTGAGTTTAAAACATTGTTTTTCATCTTATTGATTTGAATAACGCGCAACTAAAAAGGCTTCCAGGTGAGGAGGGGGTCACAAGTGGACAACTTAAATCCAAAGCTCACCTTAGACAGTTTAGGTCTTTTTGACAAAGCATCTTAGTTTTACGAATACTCAAACCAAGAAAACTCAAACAATGAATTCCCCTAAAAAACAATTAAATATATATAACTTTTTTTTTTGTTTTTTGAAATTAAAATTTTGAAAAAAAATCTACAAGAAAACTCAAACAATGAATTCCCCTAAAAAACAATTAAATATATATAACTTTTTTTTTTGTTTTTTGAAATTAAAATTTTGAAAAAAAATCTACAGGAAAGCAAACCTTTGCTCTGATACCAAGCTGTAACGCCCCGAATTCTAGCACCCCAAAACGTTACGAAACATGAATTTTATTAAAGTGCTTGAAGCAAATATATTTTAAAATAACAAGAAATTCAGTAAAATTGAACAACATTTAATAAAGATATTAAATTTATAAAAATAAGCGGAACGTTTTGGAATCATATCAATAAAAATAGTTCTAACAAATAATAAGATTAGGACTAATTGAAAATTATGACGGTACTCACAATTGAGTCTAAATTTAAAAACAAAATAACCAAATGTTATTAAATATTCTAGTGTTTCTAAAAATTAAAGTACTTCATGATGAAGATCCATTGGTCCAATTGCATATTCATCTACCGCCATCCAGCATACTAATTTTTACCTGAAAATTGTAAATAAAGAGGGATGAGTATAACGAATTATACTCAATGAGATGCTTGCTACTCCACATTCAAATCAAACGTGAAATTATGTATAAATTCTCTTACCAACATAACATGAGAATTATCACACCATGCCAAATGATAATTCAAGCAAGCGCTGCAAAATAATGTGAAGGCTAAATTGTGCCTTAAAATGTATCATGATTTCTCCCAAAGGAGCCCTGAACTGAAGTAATTAAATCCATACATAACAACGTATTTGAAAGATGTGGAAAAACCACTAATAGCACTGAGCACCTCACTTTACATAATGAATCTTGCATTATAATATGCACTTGGAAAGCAAATTGTGGGAACTTGTTTGCTGAGATTTTTCTCTTGGTTGCTTGTGAAATTGAATAAAATATAGTAGACTGCTTTCGGTATAAAGCCTTAGTAATATAGAGGAAAATTTAGAGAGGAAGAGATAGAATGGATACGTTGCAGAAAGCTAAAGGTTTACTTCTATGTATATAGTAAAATAAAGTATGTCGTAACTGTAGGGCAATCATGTAGGATTCATTGTCGAAGTGGAATTACACTAAGATTTGAATTCTATATTCCGTCCATGCACTTCCCAGAAATTGGACTAAAATCCTATTTATTAATCTAATTGGAGATTTCTAATTAAGATTGGCAAGTTAAATAATCAACTACAATTATAACTGTGCATCTTGTGCACACATGAAAAGGTTAGATAAATTGGATCTCTTAATTGCATGTATAGACATATTTTATTCTAATAAAACAACTTAAATAGATAACTAGTTACTCTCTTGTCTTTGATTAAATCAAAATAAATGGAAGAGTGTTTCAAATGAAATAACTTAACTAGTTTAATTAATTGGAGTCCTAATTATTCTAACACTAAAATTATTAGGAAACTTTATCATAATCCGAACCCTACACGATTAAGAACAATAGTTTCTATCCTAATTAAAGTAGATTAGCATTAAAAAGGAATTTAATAGTTTCTGGAAAATTATTATGATTACGTTTTAATCAATTATCTTTAAATTTCATAATTATCAATACTTAAACATATATTATTCCTAGTGGCCGAGAATTGTGAACTATATGCATAGTAATTAAATTAGAATTTCATTTATACCTTGATTCTTCCATTGATTCCATCTTAATTCAACTTATCGAAAATATCATTTTCTTAATCCTAATATGCATAATTATTTATTATCTATCAAAGGAGTCCAGTATTGATATAGTAATTTAGTCCATATTGATAACTAATATTATTAACTAAGTAGTTTTCTTAATTGGCTATAACTCGAGTTTAACTTGACCAAATTAAATTTTCCTTGAGTCCATAATTCGTCATTTATTACGAGCTTCAAAATGAGCCCAAAATTGATAGGGTAATTCTAACTCCTTCAACAGTTAACTATTTGGCCCATTTAATAAAATTATAATTTCGATATTTATTTTCACTTCGGTCCCTCAACTATAAAGATATCCACATAGATCCAAATTAACTATAGAGGTAGCCAACTAACTTGCATAAGGACTTAACTAAACATTGCATTCCTATTAAATGGCAAATAAATTATATGAAAAACTAAAAAAAATCGGGATTTTACATGACATACCCTGTTGGACAATTTAAATTTTATATAGTTTTCCTGTCCAATAGACACTTGACAACAATGCAAGTGTCAAACTGGGTGTCGAAAATCAGTGTACAAGTAGCAAAGTTCAATCGGTAAGGACCTTGCTGCATGTATACTATGGTGAACACTTTAGTTTACACTTTGCTGCGTGACATACCCTATTGGAAAGTTTAAATTTTATATAGTTTTCCTGTCCAATTGACACTTGACAACAATGTAAGTGTCAAACTGCGTGTCGAAAATCAGTGTACAAATAGCAAAGTTCAATCGGTAAGAACCTTGTTACATGTACACTATGGTATACACTTTAGTTTACACTTTGCCACGTGACATTACCCTGTCGGACAGTTTAAATTTCAAACAGTTTTCTTATCCACTTCACACTTAACAACAATGCAAGTGTCAAACAACGTGTCAAAAATCAGTGTACAAATAGCAAATTTAAATTAGTAAGGACCTTGCTACATGTACACTGTGGTGTACACTTTGGTTTACACTTTGTCAAGTGACATTACCCTATTGGACAGTTCAAATTTCTAATTGTTTTCCCATCCAATTGACACTTGACAACAATGCAAGTGTCAAACAATGTGTCAAAAATCAGCGTACTAATAGCAGAGTTCAATCGATATGAACCATGCTACATGTGCACTATGGTGTACACTTTACTTTACACATTGTCACGTGACATTATGATGTTGGACTTGTTTCAATTTCAAACAGTTTTCCCATCCAATTAATACTTGACAACAATGCAAGCGTTAAACAACTTGTCAAAAATCAGGGCACAAATAGCAATGTTCAATCAAAAAGAACCTTGCTACATGTATACTACGGTGTACACTTTAGTTTACGCTTTGCTACGTGACATTACCTAGTTGAACAGTTTAAATTTCAAATAGTTTTCCCATCCAATTGACACTTGACAACAATATAAGTGTCAAACAATGTGTCAGTATTAGCGTGTAAATAGCAAAGTTCAATCGGTATGAGCCTTGCTTCATGTACACTATGGTGTACACTTTAGTTTATACATTTCCACGTGTCATCACCCCGTTGGACAGTTTAAATATCAAAGAGCTTTCCCATCCAATTGGCATTTGAGAACAATGCAAGGGTCAAATAACATGTCGAAAATCAGTGTGCAAATAGCAAAGTTCTATCCGTAAGAACCTTGCTACATGTACACTACGGTGTACACTTTAGTTTACACTTTGCTACGTGAAATTACCCTGTTGGATAGTTTAAATTTCAAACAGTTTTCCCATCCAATTGGCACTTCACAACAATGCAAGTGTTAAACAACGTGTCGAAAATCAGTGTACAATCAAAAAAGTTCTATCCGTAAGAACCTTCCTACATGTATACTATGGTGTGCACTTTAGTTTACACTTTGCCATATGACATTATCCCGTTGGACAGTTTAAATTTCAAACAGTTTTTCCATCCAATTGAAACTTGACAACGATACAAGTGTCAAACAACGTGTCAAAATTAGTGTGTAAATAGCAAAGTTCAATCGGTATGAGCATTGCTACATGTACACTACGGTGTACACTTTAGTTTACGCTTTGCCACGTTACATTACCCAGTTGAACAGTTTAAATTTCAAACAGTTTTCCCATCCAATTGACACTTGACAACAATGCAAGTGTCAAACAACATGTCAAAATTAGTGTGTAAGTAGCAAAGTGCAATCGGTGTGAGCCTTGCTACATGTAAATTATGGTGTACACTTTAGTTTACACATTGCCATGTGTCATTACCCCGTTGGACGATTTAAATATCAAAAAGTTTTCCCATCCAATTGGCACTTGAGAATAATGCATGGGTCAAACTACGTGTCAAAAATTAGTGTACAAACAACAAAGTTCTATCCGTAATAACCTTGCTACATGTACACTACGGTGTACACTTTAGTTTACACTTTGCTATGTGAGATTACCCCGTTGGATAGTTTAAATTTCAAACAGTTTTCCCATTCAACTAACACTAGACAGCAATGAAAGTGTCAAACAACGTGTCAAAAATTAGTGTACGACAGCAAAGTTCTATCCGTAAGAACCTTGCAACATGTACACTATGGTGTACACTTTAGTTTACACTTGGCCACGTCACATTACCCCGTTGGGCTATTTAAATTTCAAACAGTTTTCCCATCCAATTGAAACTTGACAACAATGCAAGTGTCAAAAATCAGTGAACAAAGAGCAAAGTTCAATCGGTTAGAACCTTGCTACACATACACGATGGTGTACCCTTTAGTTTGCACTTTGCCACGTGACATTACCCTGTCGGATAGTTTAAATTTCAAACATTTTTCCCATCCAATTGACACTTGACAACAATGCAATTGTCAAACAACGTGTCAAAAATCAGTGTACATATAGCAAAGTTCAATCATTAAGAACCTTGCTCCATGTACACTATGGTGTACACTTTAGTTTACAAATTGCCACGTGACATTACGCTGTTGGACAATTTAAATTTCAAACAGTTTTCCCATCCTATTGACACTTGACAACAATGCAAATGTCGAGCAACGTGCTAAAAATCAGTGTACAAATTGCAATGTTCAATCGGTAAAGACCTTGCTACATGTACACTATGGTGTACACTTTAGTTTAAACTTTCCACATGACATTAGCCTGTTGGACAGTTTAAATTTCAAATAATTTTTCCATCCAATTGACACTTAACAACAATGCAAGCGTCTAATAACATGTTAAAAATCAGTGTACAAATAGCAAAGCTCAATCGGTAAGGACCTTGCTACATGTAAACTATGGTGTACACTTTAGTTTACACTTTGTCACGTGACATTACCCTGCTGGACAGTTTAAATTTCTAACAGTTTTCCCATCCAATTGACACTTGACAACAATGCAAGTGTCAAACAATGTGCCAAAAATTAGTGTACAAACAGCAAAGTTCAATCCGTAAGAACCTTGCTACAAGTACACTATGGTGCACACTTTAGTTTACACTTTACCACATGATATTACCCCCTTGGATAGTTTATATAACAAATAGCAATTTTCCTATCCAATTTCAAACGTGACATAACCCTGTTGAAAAGTTTAAATTTCAAACGGTTTTGCCATCCAATTGACACTTGACAACAACGCAAGTGTCAAACAATCTGTCAATTCGTATCGCAAAGTGCAATTAGTAGGATCCTTGGTAAATGTACACTATGGTGTACACTTAAGTTTGCACTTAGCTACGTGCCATTACCATGTTGGACAGTTTAAATTTCAAGCAGTTTTCCCATCTAATTGACACTTGACAACAATGCAAATGTCAAACAACGTGTCAAAAATCAGTGTACAAATGAAAGTTGTCCAATATAATTGACACTTGACAACAATGCAAGTATCAAACAACGTGTCAAAAATTCATTGTAAAAATAGTAGTTTTCCCATCCAATTGACACTTGACAACAGTGCAAGTGTCAAATAACGTATCGAATATCAGTTTACATATAGCAAAGTGCAATCGGTAAGAACCTTGCTACATGTACACTATGGCGTACACTTAAGTTTAAACTTAGCCACGCGCCATTACCCTATCGGACAGTTTAAATTTCAAACAGTTTTTTCATCCAATTTCAAACAATTTTCCCATCAAACCGTTTTCCCATCCAATTGACACATCAATGCAAGTGTCAAACAACGTGTCGAAAATCAGTGTACAAATCGCAAAGTTCAATCGGTAAGAACCTTGCTATATGTACACTATGGTGTACACTTTATTTTATACTTTGCCACGCGACATTACCATATTGGACAGTTTAAATATCAAACAATTTTCCCTCCAATTGACACTTGACAACAATGCAAGTGTCAAACTACGTGTCAAAAATCAGTGTATAAATAGCAAATTTCAATTGGCAAGAACCTTGCTACATGTACACAGTGGTGTACACTTTAGTTTACACTTTGGCATGTGACATTATCCTGTTGAATAGTTTAAATTTCAAATATTTTTTCCATCTAATTGACACTTGACAACAATGCATGTGTCAAACAACGTGCCAAAATCAGTGTGTAAATAGCAAAGTTCAATCTGTAAGAGCCTTGCTACATATACACTGTGGTGTACACTTTAGTTTACACTTTGCCACTTGACATTACCCCATTGGACAGTTCAAATATCAAACAGTTTTCCCATCCAATTGGCACTTGAGAACAATACAAGTGTCAAACTACGTGTCAAAAATCAGTGCATAAATAGCGAATTTCAATTGGCGAGAACCTTGCTACATGTACACAGTGGTGTACACTTTAGTTTACACTTTAGCATGTGACATTACCCTATTAAATAGTTTAAATTTCAAATATTTTTTCCATCCAATTGACATTTGACAACAATGCATGTGTCAAACAACGTGTGAAATTTAGTATGCAAATAGCAAAGTTCAATCAGTAAGAGTCTTGCTACATGTACACTATGGTGTACACTTTAGTTTACACTTTGCCACGTGACATTACCCAATTGGATAGTTTAAATATCAAACAGTTTTCCCATCAAATTGGCAATTGAGAACAATGCAAGTGTCAAACAACGTGTCGAAAATCAGTGTTCAAACAGCAAAGTTCTATCCGTAAGAAACTTGCTACATGTACACTAGGGTCTACACTTTAATTTACACTTTGCTACGTGACTTTACCCCGTCGGATAGTTTAAATTTCAAATAATTTTCCCATCCAATTGACACTTGACAGCAATGTAATTGTCAAACAATGTGTCGAAAATCAGTGTACAAACAGTAAAGTTCTATCCGTAAGAACCTTGCTGCATGTACACTATGGTGTACACTTTAGTTTACACTTTGCATGACATTAACCCGTTGGAAGTTTAAATTTTAAACAGTTTTTCCATCAAATTGAAACTTGACAACAATGCAAGTGTCAAACAATGTGTCGAAAATCAGTGTACAAACATCAAAGTTCTATTCGTAAAAGCCTTGCTACATGTATACTACGGTGTACACTTTAATTTACACTTTGCTACGTGACATTAACCCGTTGGATAGTTTAAATTTCAAACAGTTTTTCTATCCAATTGGCACTTGATAGCAATGTAAGTGTCAAACAACGTGTCGAAAATCAGTGTACAAACAACAATGTTCTATCCGTAACAACCTCTCTACATGTACACTATGGTGTACACTTTAGTTTACACTTTGCTACGTGATATTAACCCGTTGGATAGTTTAAATTTCAAATAGTTTTCCCATCCAATTGAAACTTGACAACAATGCAAGTGTTAAACAACGTGTCAAAAATCAATGTACAAATGGCAAAATTCAATCGGTAAGAACCTTGCTACACGTACACTTTAGTTTACACTTTGCCACGTGACATTCCCCTACTTGACAGTTTAAATTCGAAACTATTTTCCCATCGAATTGAGACTTGACAACAATGCAACTGTCAAACAACGTATCAAAAATCAGTGTACAAATAATAAAGTTCAATCGGTATGAACAATGCTACACGTACTCTATGGTGTACAGTTTATATACACTTTGTCACGTGACATTACCCTACTGGACAATTTAAATTTCAGACAATTTTCCCAACCAATTGATAGTTGACAACAACACAAGTGTCGAACAACGTGTCAGAAATCAGTGAACAAATAGCAAAGTTCAATCTATAAGAACTTTGCTACATGTACACTATGGTGTACACTTTAGCTTACGCTTTACCACGTGACATTACCCTGTTGAACAGTTTAAATTTCAAACAGTTTGCCCATCCAATTGACATTTGACAGCAATGCAAGTGTCAAACAACGTGTCAAAATCAGTGTGCAAATAGCAAAGTTCAATCGGTAAGAGCCTTGCTATATGTACAATATGGTGTACACTTTAGTTTACACTTTGCCCCGTGACATTACCCTGTTGGACAGTTTCAATTCCATTCAATTGACACTCGAGAACAATTTACGCATCAAACAACATGTTAAAAATCAGTATACATATAGCAAAGTTCAATCGGTAAGAACCTAGCTACATGTACACTATGGTGTACACACTATAGTCTACACTTGGCCACACGACATTACCCTTTTAGACAGTTTAAATTTCAAACAGTTTTTCTGTCCAATTGACACTTGATAGCAATGCAAGGGTCAAATAACGTATCAAAAATCAGTATACAAATAGCAAAGTTCAATCGGTAAGATACTTGCTACATGAATACTATGATGTACACTGTAGTTTACACTTTGCCTCGTGACATTACCTTGTTGGATAGTTTAAATTTCGATTAGTTCTCCCATCCAATTGACACTTGAAAATAATGCAAGTGTCAAAAACGTGTCAAAAATTAATGTACAAATGAAAAGTTCAATTCGTAAGGACCTAGCTATATGTACGCTATGGTGCACAGTTTAGTTTACACTTTTGCCACGTGACATTACCCTATTGGACAGTTTAAATTTCAAATAGTTTTCCCATCCAATGGACACTTCACAACAATGCAAACATCAAACAATGTGTCAAAAATCAGTGTACAAATAGCAAAGTTCAATCAGTAAGAACTTTGCTACATGTACACTATGGTGTACACACTTTAGTCTACACTTGGCCACGCGATAGTACCCTGTTGGACAGTTTAAATTTCAAATAGTTTTCTCATCCAACTGACACTTGACAACAATACAAGTGTCAAACAACGTGTCAGAAATTAGTGTACAAATATCAATGTTCAATCGGTAAGGACCTTGCTACATATACACTACGATGTACACTTTAGTTTACACTTTGCCACGTGACACTGCCCTATTGGATAGTTTAAATTTCAAAGAGTTACCTCATTCATTTGGCACTTGACAACAACGCAAGTGTCGAACAACGTGTAAAAAATCAGTGAACAAATAGCAAAGTTCAATCGGTAAGAACATTGCTACATGTACACTATGATGTACACTTTAGTTTACGCTTTGCCACGTGACATTACCCTATTGAACAATTTAAATTTCAAACAATTTTTCCATCCAATTGACACTTGACAACAATGCAAGTGTCAAACAACGAGTCAAAATCAATGTGCAAATAGTAAAGTTCAATCGGTAAGAGCCTTGCTATATGTACAATATGGTGTACACTTTAGTTTACATTTTGCCACGTGACATTACACTGTTGGACAATTTCAATTCCATTCAATTGACACTTGCGAACAATGTAGGTGTCAAACAACATGTTAAAAATCAGTTTACAAATAGCAAAGTTTAATCGGTAAGAACCTTGCTACATGTACACTATGGTGTACACACTTTAGTCTACACTTGGCCACGCGATAGTACCCTATTGGATAGTTTAAATTTCAAGCAGTTTTTCTGTCCAATTGACACTTGACAACAATACAAGGGTCAAACAACGTGTAAAAAATCAGTGTACAAATAGCAAAGTTCAATCGGTAAGAACCTAGCTACATGAACATAGTGGTGTAAATTGTAATTTACACCTTTCCATGTGACATTACCTTGTTTGATGGATTAAATTTTGATTATTTCACCTATCCAATTGACACTTGACAACAATTCAAGTGTAAAAAACGTGTCAAAAATTAATGCACAAATAGAAAAGTTCAATCGATAAGGACCTAGCTACATGTACACTACGGTGCACACTTAAGTTGACACTTTTGCCACGTAACATTACCCCATTGGACAGTTTAAATTTCAAATAGTTTTCCCATCCAATTGACACTTGACAACAATGCAAGCGTCAAATAATGTGTAAAAAATCAGTGTACAAATAGCAAAGTTCAATCGGTAAGAACCTTGCTAAATGTACACTATGGCGTACACTTTTGTTTACACTTTGCCACGTGACATTACCCTACTTGACTGTTTAAATTTCAATCATTTTCCCATACAATTCACACTTGATGACAATGTAAGTGTTAAACAACGTGTCCAAAATTAGTGTACAAATAGCAAAGTTTAACCGGTAAGAACCTTGCTACATGTACACTATGGTGTACACTTTAGTTTACGCTTTGCCACGTGGCATTACCCTGTTGAACAGTTTAAATTTCAAATAGTTTTTCCATCCAATTGACACTTGACAACAATAAAAGTGTCAAAGAACTTGTCAGAATCAGTGTACAAATAGCAAAGTTCAATCGGTAAGAGCCTTGCTATATATACAATAGGGTGTACACTTTAGGTTACATTTTGCCACGTGATATTATCCCATTGGACAGTTTCAATTCCATTCAATTGACACTTGAGAACAATGTAAGTGTCAAACAACATTTCAAAAATCAGTATACAAATCGCAAAGTTCAATCGGTAAGAACCTTGCTACATGTACACTATAGAGTACACACAATAGTCTACACTTGGCCACACAACATTACCCTGTTGGACAGTTTAAATTTCAAACAGTTTTTCTGTCCAATTGACACTTGATAACAATGCAAGGGTCAAACAACGTGTCAAAAATCAGTGTACAAATAGCAAAGTTCAATCGGTAAGAACCTTGCCACATGAACACTGTGGTGTACACTGTAGTTTACACTTTGCCACATGACATTACCTTGTTGGATAGTTTAAATTTCAATTAGTTCTCCCATCCAATTGACACCTGACAACAATGCAAGTGTCAAAAACGTGTCAAAAGTTAATGCACAAATAGAAAAGTTCAATCGGTAAGGACCTAGCTGCAAGTACGCTACGGTGCACTGTTTAGTTTACACTTTTGTCACGTGACATTACCCCATTGGATAGTTTAAATTTCAAAAAGTTTTCCCATCCAATTGACACTTGACAATAATGTAAGCGTCGAACAACGTGTAAAAAATCAGTGTACAAATAGCAAAGTTCAATCGGTATGAACCGTGCTACACATACACTATTGTGTACACTTTAGTTTACCCTTTGTCACGTGACGTTACCCAACTGGACAATTTAAATTTCAGACAATTTTCTTATCCAATTGACAGTTGACAACAACGCAAGTGTCGAACAACGTGTCAAAAATCAGTGAACAAATAGGAAAGTTCAATCAGTAAGAACCTTGCCACATGTACACTTTAGTTTACACTTTACCACGTGACATTACCCTGTTGAGCAGTTTAAATTTCAAACAGTTTTCCCATCCAATTGACACTTGACAAGAATGCAAGTGTCAAACAACGTGTCAGAATCAGTGTGTAAATAGCAAAGTTCAATCGGTAAGGGCCTTGCTATATGTACAATATGGTGTACACTTTAGTTTACACTTTGCCACGTGACATTACCCCGTTGGACAGTTTCAATTCCATTCAACTGACACTCGAGAACAATGTAAGTGTCAAACAACATGTAAAAAATCAGTATACAAATAGCAAAGTTCAATCGGTAAGAACTTTGCTACATGTACACTATAGTGTACACACAATAGTCTACACTTGGCCACACGACATTATCTTGTTGAAAAGTTTAAATTTCAAACAATTTTTCTGTCCAATTAACACTTGATAGCAAAGCAAGGGTCAAACAACGTGTCAAAAATCAGTGTACAAATAGCAAAGTTCAATTGGTAAGAACCTTGCTACATGATTAATGTTGTGTACACTGTAGTTTACACTTTGCCACGTGACATTACCTTGTTGGATAGTTTAAATTTCGATTAGTTCTCCCATCCAATTGACACTTGACAACAATGCAAGTGTAAAAAACATGTCAAAAATTAATGCACAAATAGAAAAGTTCAATCGGTAAGGACCTAGCTACATGTACGCTAAGATGTACACTTTAGTTTACACTTTTGCTACGTGACATTACCCCATTGGACAGTTTAAATATCAAACAGTTTTCCCATCCAATTGACACTTGACAACAATGAAAACGTCAAACAATGTGTCAAAAATTAGTGTACAAATAGGAAAGTTCAATCGGTAAGAACCTTGCTACATGTACACTATGGTGTACACACTTTAGTCTACACTTGGCAACGCGACAGTACCCCGTTGGATTGTTTAAATTTCAAACAGTTTTTCTATCCAATTGACACTTGACAGCAATGCAAGGGTCAAACATCGTGTCAAAAATCAGTGTGCAAATAGCAAAGTTCAATCAGTAAGAACCTTGCTACATGAATACTGTGGTGTACACTGTAGTTTACACTTTGCCACGTGACATTACCTTGTTGGATAGATTAAATTTTGATTAGTTCTCCCACCCAATTGACACTTGACAACAATGAAAGTGTAAAAAACGTGTCAAAAATTAATGCACAAATAGAAAAGTTCAATCGGTAAGAACCTAGCTACATGTACGCTACGGTGCACACTTTAGTTTACACTTTTGCCACGTGACATTACCCTATTGGACAGTTTAAATTTCAAATAGTTTTCCCATCCAATTGACACTTGACAGCAATGCAAACGTCAAACAATGTGTCAAAAATCAGTGTACAAATAGCAAAGTTCAATCTGTAAGAACCTTGCTACATGTACACTATGGTGTACACTTTAGCTTACACTTTGCCACGTGAAATTACCCTGTTGGATAGTTTAAATTTCAAATAGTTTTCACATCCAATTGACACTTGATGACAATGCAAGTGTCAAACAACGTGTCAAAAATTAGTGTACGAATAGCAAAGTTCAATCGGAAAGAACCTTGCTACATGTACAATATGGTATACACTTTAGTTTATACTTTGCCACGTGACATTACCCTATTGAACAGTTTAAATTTCAAATAGTTTCCTATCCAATTGACACTTTACAACAATGCAAGTGTCAAACAACATGTCAAAATCAATGTGTAAATAGCAAAGTTCAATCGGTAAGAGCCTTGCTATATGTACAATATGGTGTACACTTTAGTTTACACTTTGCCACGTGGCATTACCCCATTGGACAGCTTCAATTCCATTCAATTTACACTTGAGAACAATGTGAGTGTCAAACAACATGTCAAAAATCAGTATACAAATAGCAAAGTTCAATCGATAAGAACCTTGCTACATGTACACTATGGTGTACACACTTTAGTCTACATTTGGCCATGTGACAGTACCCTGTTGAATAGTTTAAATTTCAAACAGTTTTTCTGTCCAATTGACACTTGACAACAATACAAAGGTCAAACAACGTGTCAAAAATCAGTGTACAAATAGCAAATTTCAATCGGTAAGAACCAAGCTACATGAACATTGTGGTGCACACTGTAGTTTACACTTTGCCATGTTACATTACCTTGTTAGATAGTTTAAATTTTGATTAATTCTTTCATCCAATTGACACTTGACAACAATGCAAGTGTAAAAAACGTGTCAAAAATTAATGCACAAATAGAAAAGTTCAATCAGTAAGGTCCTAGCTACATGTACACTACAGTGCACACTTTAGTTTACAATTTTGCCACGTGACATTATCTCATTGGACAGTTTAAATTTTAAATAGTTTTCCCATCCAATTGACACTTCACAACAATGCAAGCGTCAAACAATGTGTAAAAAATTAGTGTACAAATAGCAAAGTTCAATTGGTAAGAACCTTGCTAAATGTATACTATGGTGTACACTTTAGTTTACACTTTGCCATGTGACATTACCCTACTTGACTGTTTAAACTTCAAGCATTTTTCCCATACAATTCACACTTGACGACAATGCAAGAAAGAGCTTCGCTATATGTACAATATGGTGTACATTTTAGTTTACACTTTGCCACGTGACATTACCCCATTGGACAGTTTCAATTCCAGTCAATTGACACTCGAGAACAATGTAAGTTTCAAACAACATGTCAAAAATCAGTATACAAATAGCAAAGTTCAATCGGTAAGAACCTTGCTACATGTACACTATGGTGTACACTCTATAGTCTACACTTGGCCACAGGACATTACCCTATTGGATAGTTTAAATTTCAAATAGTTTTTCTGTCCAATTGACACTTGACAACAATGCAAGGGTCAAACATTGTGTCAAAAATCAGTGTACAAATAGCAAAGTTCAATCGGTAAGAACATTGCCACATGAACACTATGGTGTACACTGTAATTTACACTTTCCCACGTGACATTACCTTGTTGGATAGTTTAAATTTCGATTAGTTCTCCCATCCAATTGACACTTGACAACAATACAAGTGTCAAAAATGTGTCAAAAATTAGTGCACAAATAGAAAAGTTCAATCGATAAGCACCTAGCTACAATTACACTACGGTGCACTGTTTAGTTTACACTTTTGCCACATGACATTACCCCAATGGATAGTTTAAATTTCAAAAATTTTTCCCATCCAATTGACACTTGACAAAAATCCAAGCGTCAAACAATGTGTAAAAAATCAGTGTACAAATAGTAAAGTTCAATCGGTATGAACCATGCTACACGTACACTATTGTGTACACTTTAGTTTACTCTTTGTCACGTGACATTACCCTACTAGACAATTTAAATTTCAGACAGTTTTCCCATCCAATTGACAGTTGACAACAACGCAAGCGTCGAACTATGTGTCAAAAATCAGTGAACAAATAGCAAAGTTCAACCGGTAAGAACCTTGCTACATGTACACTGTGGTGTCTACACTTGGCCACACGATATTACCCTGTTGGGCAGTTTAAATTTCAAATAGTTTTTCTTTCCAATTGACACTTGACAGCAATGCAAGGGTCAAGCAACGTGTCAAAAATCAGTGTACAAATAGCAAAGTTCAACCAGTAAGAACCTTGCTACATGAATAATGTGGTGTACACTGTAGTTTACACTTTGCCACGTGACATTACCTTGTTGGATAGTTTAAATTTCGATTAGTTCTCCCATCCAATTGACACTTGACAACAATGCAAGTGTAAAAAACATGTCAAAAATTAATGCACAAATAGAAAAGTTCAATCGGTAAGGACCTAGCTACATGTACGCTAAGATGTACACTTTAGTTTACACTTTTGCTACGTGACATTACCCCATTGGACAGTTTAAATATCAAACAGTTTTCCCATCTAATTGACACTTGACAACAATGCAAACGTCAAACAATGTATTAAAAATTAGTGTACAAATAGGAAAGTTCAATCGGTAAGAACCTTGCTACATGTACACTATGGTGTACACACTTTAGTCTACACTTGGCAACGCGACAGTACCCCGTTGGATTGTTTAAATTTCAAACAGTTTTTCTATCCAATTGACACTTGACAGCAATGCAAGGGTCAAACATCGTGTCAAAAATCAGTGTGCAAATAGCAAAGTTCAATCGGTAAGAACCTTGCTACATAAATACTGTGGTGTACACTATAGTTTACACTTTGCCACGTGACATTACCTTGTTGGATAGATTAAATTTCGATTAGTTCTCCCACCCAATTGACACTTGACAACAATGAAAGTGTAAAAAACGTGTCAAAAATTAATGCACAAATAGAAAAGTTCAATCGGTAAAAACCTAGCTACATGTACGCTACGGTGCACACTTTAGTTTACACTTTTGCCACGTGACATTACCCTATTGGACAGTTTAAATTTCAAATAGTTTTCCCATCCAATTGACACTTGACAACAATGCAAACGTCAAACAATGTGTCAAAAATCAGTGTACAAATAGCAAAGTTCAATCTGTAAGAACCTTGCTACATGTACACTATGGTGTACACTTTAGCTTACAGTTTGCCACATGACATTACCCTGTTGGACAGTTTAAATTTCAAATAGTTTTTCCATCCAATTGACACTTGACGACAATGTAAGTGTCAAACAACGTGTCAAAAATCAGTGTACAAATAACAATGTTTAAATCGATAAGGACCTTGCGACATATACACGATGGTGTACATTTAGTTTACACTTTCCCACGTGACACTACCCTATTGGATAGTTTAAATTTCAAAGAGTTTCCTCATCCAATTGGCACTTGACAACAACGCAAGTATCAAACAATGTTTAAAAAATCAGTGTACAAATAGCAAAGTTCAATCGGTAAGGTCCTTGCTACATGAACACTATGGCCTACACTTTACTTTACACCTTGCCACGTGACATTTCCCTGTTGAATAGTTTAAATTTCAAACAGTTTTTCCATCCAATTGACCCTTGACAACAATTCAAGTGTCAAACAACGTGTCGAAAATTAGCGTACAAACAACAGTTTTCCCATCCAATTGACACTTGACATAAAGGTAAGTGTCAAATATCGTGTCAAAAATCAATGTACAAATAACAAATTTCAATCGATAAGACCTTGCTATATGTACACTATGGTGTACAATTTAGTTTACAAATTGCCACATGGTATTACCCTGTTGGAGAGTTTAAATTTCAAACAGTTTTCCCATCCAATTGACACTTAACAACAATACAAGTGTTAAACAATGAGATAAAGATCAATGTACAAATTGCAATGTTCAATTGGAAAGAACCTT
Organism: Olea europaea var. sylvestris; assembly: GCF_002742605.1. Classification (NCBI taxonomy): domain Eukaryota; kingdom Viridiplantae; phylum Streptophyta; class Magnoliopsida; order Lamiales; family Oleaceae; genus Olea; species Olea europaea. The sequence continues at coordinate 25,342 of NW_019252695.1, read as the reverse complement.
GCAACATGTACACTATGGTGTACAATTTAGTTTAAAATTTGCCATGTGACATTAGTCTATTGGATAGTTTAAATTTCAAATAGTTTTCCAATCCAGTTGACACTTGACAACAATGCAAGTGTCGAACAACATGTCAAAAATTAGTGCACAAATAGCAAAGCTCAAACGGTAAGAACCTTTCTACTTGTACACTATGGTATACACTTTAGTTTACACTTTGCCATGTGACATTACCCTACTGGATAGTTTAAATTTCAAATAGGTTTCCCATCCAATGAACACTTGACAACAATGCGAATGTCAATCAACGTGTCGAAACTCAGTGTACAAACAACAAAGTTCAGTCCGTAAGAACTTTGCTACATGTAGACAACGGTGTGCACTTTAGTTTACACTTTGCCACGCGACACTACCCCATTGGACAGTTTAAATTTCAAAAAGTTTTCCCATCCAGTTGACACTTGACAACAATGCAAGCATCAAACAACGTGTCAAAAATTAGTGTATAAATAGCAAAGTTCAATCGGTAAGAACCTTGCTACATGTACACTATGGTACACACTTTAATTTTCACTTTACCACATGAAATTTCCCTAATCGACAGTTTAAATTTCAAATAGTTTTCCCATCCAATTAACACTTGACAACAATTGAAGTCTCGAACAACGTGTCAAAAATTAGTTTACAAACAGCAAAGTTCAATCGATTAGGACCTTGCTCCATGTACACTATGGTGTAAACATTAGTTTACACTTTGCTGCGTGACATTAGCCCGTTGGAAAGTTTAAATTTCAAACAGTTTTCCCATCCAATTGACACTTGACAACAATCCAAGTCTTAAACAACCTGGTAAAAATCAGTGTACAAATTGCAATGTTCAGTCGATAAGGACCTCGCTACATGTACACTATGATGTACACTTTAGTTTAAACTTTGCCACGTGACATTAGCCTATAGGACAATTTAAATTTCCAATAGTTTTCCCACCAATTGACACTTAACAACAATGCAAGTGTCAAACAACATGTCAAAAATCAGTGTACAAATATCAAAGCTCAATCGGTAAGGACCTCTTTACATGTACACTATGCTGTACACTTTAGTTTACACTTTGTGATGTTACATTACCCTACTGAATATTTTAAATTTCAAACAATTCTTCCATCCAATTAACACTTGACAACAATGCAAGTGTCAAACAACGTGTCGAAAATCAGTGTACAAACAGTAAAGTTCAATCCGTAAGAATCTTGCTACATGTACGCTATGGTGTACACTTTAATTTACACTTTGCCACATGACATTACCCCGTCGGACTGTTTAAATTTCAAATAGTTTTCCCATCCAATTGACACTTGACAACAATGCAAGTGTCAAACAACGTGTCACAAATCGGTGCACAAATAGCAGTTTTCCCTTTTCCCATCGAATTGACACTTGACAACAATGCAAGTGTCAAACAACGTGTCACAAATCGGTGCACAAATAGCAGTTTTCCCTTTTCCCATCGAATTGACACTTGACAACAATGCAACTGTCAAACAATGTGTCAAAAATTAGTGTACAAATTGTAATGTTCTATCGGTAAGGACCTTCCTACATGTACACTATGTTGTACACTTTAGTTTAAACTTTGCCACGTGACATTGGCCTGTTGGACAATTTCAATTTCAAATAGTTTTCTCATCCAATTGACACTTGACCACAATCCAAGTGTCAAACAACGTGTCAAAAATTTGTGTACAAATAGCAAAGTTCAATCGGTAAGGATCTTGCTACATGTACACTATGGTGTACACTTTAGTTTACACTTTGCCATGTGATAATACCCGGCTGGACAGTTTAAATTTTAATCGGTTTTCCCATCCGATTGACACTTGACAAAAATGCAAGTGCCAAACAACGTGTCAAAAATCAATGTTCGAATACCAATGTTCAATAGGTAAGGACCTTGCTACATGTATACTATGGTGTACACTTTAGTTTACACTTTGCCACGTGACATTACCCTATTAGATAGTATAAATTTCAAACAGTTTTCCCATCCAATTGAAACCTGCAACAATGCAAGTGTCAAACAACGTGTCAAAAATTAGTGTACAAATAGCAAAGTTCAATCAGTAAGAACCTTACAGCATGAACACAATGGTGTACACTTTATTATACACTTTGCCATGTGACATTACCCTGTCGAACAGTTTATATTTCAAACTGTTTTCCCATCCAATTGACACTTGACAACAATGCAAGTGTCGAACAACGTGTCAAAAATCAGTGTACAAATAGCAGTTTTCCCATCCAATTGACACTTGACAACAATATAAGTGTCAAAAAACGTATCAAAAATCAGTGTACAAATAACGCAGTTCAATCTATAAGAATCTTGCTACATGTGCACTATGGTGTACACACTTTAGTTTACACTTTGCCGTGTGACATTACCCTATTGGATAGTTTAAATTTCAAGTAGTTTTCCCATCGATTTGACACTTGACATCAATACAAGTGTCAAATATCGTGTCAAAAATCACTGTACAAATAGCAAAGTTCAATCGGTAATGCTACATGTACACTATGGTGTACACTTTAGTTTGCACATTACCACGTGGCATTACCCTGTTGGAGAGTTTAAATTTCAAATAGTTTTCCCAGTCAATTGACACTTGATAACAATTCAAGTGTCAAACAACGTGTTAAAAATCAATGTACACATTGCAATGTTCAATCGAAAAGGACCTTGCTACATGTACACTACGGTGTACACTTCAGTTTAAACTTTGCCACGTGACATTAGTCTGTTGGACAGTTTAAATTTCAAAGAGTTTTCCCATCCAATTGACACTGGACAACAATGCAAGTGTCAAAAAATGTGTCAAAAATCAGTTTACAAATAGCAACTCTCAATCAGTAAGGACCTTACTACATGTACACTATGGTGTACGCTTTAGTTTACACTTTGCCACGTGACATTACCTTGCAGGATAGTTTAAATTTCAAACAATTTTTCCATCCAATTGACACTTGGTAACAATGCAAGTGTCAAACAACATGTCAAAAATTAGTGTACAAACAACAAAGTTCAATCCGTAAGAACATGCTACATGTACACTACGGTGTGCACTTTCGCTTACATTTTATCACGTGACATTACCCCATTGGACGGTTTAAATTTCAAACAATTTGCCCATCTAATTGACACTTGATAGCAATGCAAGCATCAAACAATGTGACAAAAATCAGTGTACAAATAGCAAAGTTCAATAGGTAAGAACCTTACTACATGTACACTATGGTATACATTTTACTTTACACTTTGCCACGTTACATTACCCTACTCGACAGTTTAAATCTCAAATAGTTTTCCCATCCAATTGAATCTTGATAACAATTGAAGTCTCGAACAACGTGTCAATTATCAATTTACAAATAGCAAAGATCAATCGATAAGAACTGTGCTCCATGTACACTATGGTGTAAACATTAGTCTACACTTTGCCACGTGACATTACCCTATTGAAAAGTTTAAATTTCAAACAGTTTTCCCATCTAATTGACACTTGACAATAATGTAAGTGTCAAACAACCTGTAAAAGCTCAGTGTACAAATAGCAAAGTTCAATTGATAAGAACTTTGCTACATGTACACCATGGTGTACACTTTAGTTTACACTTTGCCACGAGACATTACCCCGTTGAACAGTTTAAATTTCAAACTATTTTCCTATCTGATAGACACTTGACAACAATGCACTGTCAAACAACTTTCCATAAATCAGTGTGCAAATAGCAATGTTCAATCGGTAAGAAATGCAAGCGTCAAACAACGTGTTAAAAATCAATGTACAAATAGCAAAGTTCAATCGGACATTACCCTCTTGGACAGTTTAAATTTCGTACAGTTTTCCCATCCAATTGACACTTGGCAACAATACAAGTGTCGTACAACGTGTCAAAAATCATTATACAATTAGCGAAGTTCAATCGATAAGGACCTTTCCACATGTACACTATGGTGTACACTTTAGTTTACACTTTGCCATGTGACATTACCCTCTTGGACAATTTAAATTTCAAACAATTTTCCCTTCCAACTAACACTTGGCAACAATGCAAGTGTCAAATAACGTGTCAAAAAATAAGTGTGAAAATAGCAAAGTTCAATCGGTAAGAAATGCGAGTGTCAAACAACGTGCCAAAAATCAACGTACAAATAGCAAAGTTCAATCGGTAAGAACCTTGCTTCATGTACACTTTGGTTTACATTTTGCCATGTGACATTAGCCTTTTGGACAATTTAAATTTTATATAGTTTTCCCATCCAATTGACACTTGACAACAATGCAAGTGTAGAACAACAAGTCAAAAATCAATGTACAAATAGAAATGTTTAATCGGTAAGGATCTTGCTACATATACACTATGGTGTACACACTTTAGTTTACACTTTGCCACTTGACATTACCCTGTTGGATAGTTTAAACTTCAAATAGTTTTCCCATCCAATTGAAAGTTAAAAACAATGCAAGTTTCAAACAATTCGTCCGAAATCAGTGTACAAATAGCAAAGTTCAATGGGTAAGAACCTTGCTACATGTACACTACGGTGTACACTTTAGTTTACACTTTGCCACCTGACATTATCCTATTGGATAGTTTAAATTTCAAACAGTTTTCTAATCCAATTGACACTTAACAACAATGCAAGTGTCAAACAAGTGTCAAACAACATGTTAAAAATCAGTGTACAAATAGCAAAGTTCAATCGGTAAGGACCTTACTACATGTACACTGTGGTGTACACACTTTATTTTACACTTTGCCACGTGATATTATCCTATTGGACAGTTTAAATTTGAAACAATTTTCCCATCCAATTGACACTTGACATCAATGCAAGTATCAAACAACGTGTCAAAAATTAGTGTACAAATACCAAAGTTCAATCTGTAAGAACCTTGCTACATGTACACTATGGTGTCTACTTTAGTTTACGCTTTGGCACATGACATTACCCTGTTGAACAGTTCAAATTTCAAACAATTTTTCCATCCAATTGACCCTTGACAACAATGTAAGTGTCGAACAATGTGTCAAAAATTAGTGTACAAATAGCAAAGTTCAATCTGTAAGAACCTTGCTATATGTACACTATGGTGTCTACTTTATTTTACGCTTTATCACGTGACTTTACCCTGTTGAATAGTTTAAATTTCAAATAGTTTTTCCATCCAATTGACCCTTGACAACAATGCAAGTGTCGAACAATGTGTCAAAATCACTTTTTAAATAGCAAAGTTCAATCGGTAAGAGGCTTGCTACATGTACACTATGGTGTACACTTTAGTTTACACTTTGCCACATGACATTGCCCTATTGGACAGTTTAAATTTCAAACAGTTTATCTATTCAATTGTCACTTGACAACAATGCAAGTGTCAAACAACGTGTTAATAATTAGTGTATAGATAGCAAAGTTCAATCGGTATGAACCATGCTACGTGTACACTATGGTGTATGCTTTGGTTTACACTTTGCCACATGACATTACCCGACTGGACTGTTTAAATTTCAAACACTTTTTCCATCCATTTGACACTTGACAACAATGCAAGTGTCAAACAACATGTTAAAAATCAGTGTACAAGTTCAATCGGTAAGGACCTTGCTACATGTACACTATGGTGTATGCTTTAGTTTACAGTTTGCCACGTGACATTACCCTATTGGGAAGTTTAAATTTCAAACAATTTTTCCATCCAATTGACACTTGACAGTAATGCAAGGGTCAGATAACATGTCAAAAATGTACAAATAGAAAAGTTCAACTAGTAAGGACCTTGCTACATGTAAACTATGGTGTACGCTTTAGTTTATACTTTGCCACATGAGATTACCCTGTTGGAGAGTTTAAATTTCAAATAGTTTTCCCATCCTATTAACACTAGACAACAATGTCGATTTCAAACAACGCGTCCAAAATTAGTGTACAAATAGGAAAGTTGAATCGATAAGAACCTTGTTACATGTACACTATGGTGTACACACTTTGATTTACACTTTGCCACGTGACATTACCCTGTAAGACAGTTTAAATGTCAAACAATTTTTCCAATCAATTGAAACTTGACAACAATGCATGTTTTAAACAATGTGTCTAAAATCAGTTTACAAATAATAAAGTTCAATCGGTATGAACCATGCAACATGTACACTACGATGTACGCTTTAGTTTACACTTTGCCACGAGACATTACCCTACAGGACAGTTTAAATTTCAAGCAGTTTTTCCATCCAATTGACACTTGACATCAACACAAGTGTCAAACAACGTGTCAAAAATTAGTGTACAAATAGCAAAGTTCAATCGATAAAAACGTTGGTAAATGTACACTATGGTGTACACTTTAGTTTACACTTTGCCATGTGACATTACCCAGTTCGATAGTTTAAATTTCAAACAGTTTTTCCATCCAATTGACACTTGATACCAATGCAAGTGTCAAGCAACGTGTCAAAAATCACTGTACAAATAACAAAGTTCTATCGGTAAGAACCTTGCTATACACCACTTTAGTTTACAATTTGACACGTGACATTATCCGGTTGGACGGTTTAAATTTAAAACAAATTTTCCATCCAATTGACACTCGACAACAATGTAAGTGTCACACAACGTGTCAAAAATCAGTGTACAAATAGCAAAATTAAATCGGTAAGGACTTTGTTGCATGTACACTATGGTGTACACTTTTGATTACACTTTGCCACGTGATATTACCCTGTTGGATAGTTTAAATTTGAAATAATTTTTCCATCCACTTGACATTTGAAAACAATGTAAGTGTCAAACAACGTGTTGAAAATCAGTGAACAAATAAAAAAGTTCAATCAGTAAGAAAATTGCTAGTAGAATATGGTATACACTTTAGTTTGCACTTTGCCACATAACATTACCCAGTTGGACAGTTTAAATTTCAAACAGTTTTCTCATCCAATTGACACTTGACAACAATGCAAGTGTCAAACTATATGTCAAAAATCAGTGTACAAATAGCAAAGTTCAATTGGTAAGGACCTTGCTACATGTACACTATGGTGTACACTTTAGTTTACACTTTGCTGTGTGACATGCCCTGTTGGACAGTTTAAATTTTATACAGTTTTCCTATCCAATTGACACTTGACAGCAATGCAAGTGTCAAACTATATGTCAAAAATCAGTGTACAAATAGCAAAGTTCAATTGGTAAGGACCTTGCTACATGTACACTATGGTGTACACTCTAATTTACACTTTGCCAAGTGACATTACCCCATTGGATAGTTTAAATTTCAAACAGTTTTCCCTTCTAGTTGACACTTGACAATACTGCAAGTGTCAAACGTGTTGAAAATCAGTGTACAAACAGCAAACTTCTATCCGTAAGAACCTTGCTACATGTACACTACGGTGTATACTTTAGTTTACACTTTATCACGTGACATGCCCTGTTGGACAGTTCAAATTTCAAAAAGTTTTCCCATCCAACTGCCACTTGACAACAGTGTAAGCATCGAACAATGTGTCAAAAATCAGCGTACAAATAGGAAAGTTCAATCAATATAGACCATGCTACATATGCACTATGGTGTACACTTTAGTTTTAACATTGTCAAGTGACACTACGTTGTTGGACTTGTTTAAATTTCAAACTGTATTCCCATCCAATTGACAATTGACAACAATGCAAGTGTCAAACAACGTGTCAAAAATCAGTGTACAACTAGCAAAGCTCAATCGGTAAGAACCTTACTACATGTACACTACGGTGTACACTTTAGTTTACGCTTTGCCACGTGACATTACTCAGTTGAACAGTTTAAATTTCAAATAGTTTTCCGATCCAATTGACACTTGACAACAATGCAAGTGTAAAACAACATGTCAAAAATCAGTGTATAAATAGCAAAGTTCACTCGGTAAGAACCTTGCTACATGTACACTACGGTGTACACTTTAGTTTACGCTTTGCCACGTGACATTACACAGTTGAACAGTTTCAATTTCAAACAATTTTCCCATTCAATTGACACTTGACAACAATGCAAGTGTCAAACAACGTGTCAAAATTAGTGTGTAAATAGCAAAGTTCCATCGGTATGAGCCTTGCTACATGTACACTATGGTATACACTTCAGTTTACACTTTACCACGTGTCATTACCCCGTTGGACAGTTTAAATATCAAAAAGTTTTCCCATCCAATTGGCACTTGAGAACAATGCAAGGGTCAAACAACGTGTCGAAAATCAGTGTACAAACAACAAAGTTCTATCCGTAAGAACCTTGCTACATGTACACTACAGTGTACACTTTAGTTTACACTTTGCTATGTGATATTACCCCATAGGATAGTTTACATTTCAAACAGTTTTCCCATCCAATTGACACTTCACAACAATTCAAGTGACAAATAACGTGTTAAAAATTAGTGTACAAATTGCAATGTTCAATTGGTAAGGATCTTTCTACATGTACACTATGGTGTACACTTTAATTTAAACTTTCCCACGTGACACTAGCCTGTTGGACAGTTTAAATTTCAAATAATTTTCTCATCGAATTGACACTTAACAACAATGCAAGAGTCAAACAACGTGTTAAAAATCAGTGTACAAATAGCAAAGTTCAATCGGTAAAAACCTTGCTACATGTACACTATGGTGTAGACTTTAGTTTACGCTTTGGCACATGACATTACCCTGTTGAACAGTTTAAATTTCAAACAATTTTCCCATCGAATTGACCCTTGACAAGAATGCAAGTGTCAAACAACGTGTCAAAAATCAGTGTACAAACAACAAAGTTCTACTCGTAAGAACCTTGCTACATGTACGCTGCAGTGTACACTTTAGTTTACACATTGATACATTACATTACCCCATTGGACAATTTAAATTTCAAACAGTTTTCCATTCCAGTTGACACTTGACAACAATGCAAATGTCAAACAACATGTCGAAAATCAGTGTACAAAAAGCAAACTTCTATCCATAAGACCCTTGCTACATGTACACTACGGTGTACACTTTAGTTTACACTTTGCCACATGACATTACCCCATTGGACAGTTTAAATTCCAAATAGTTTTCCCATCTAATTGAAAAATTACAACAATACAAGTGTCAAAGAACGTGTCAGTAATCAATGTACAAATAGCAAAGTTCAATTGGTAAGAACCTTGCTACATGTACACTGTGGTGTACACTTTAGTTTATAATTTGCCACGTGACACTACGCTGTTGGACAGTTTAAATATCAAACAGTTTTCCCTCTAATTGACACTGGACAAAAATGCAAGTGTCAAACAACGTGTCAAAAATCTGTGGACAAATAGCAAAGCTCAATCAATTTCGACCTTGATACATGTAAACTATGGAGTACACTTTAGTTTACACTTTGCTGCGTGACATTACCCTATTGGACAGTCTAAATTTCCAACATTTTTCCCATCCAATTGACGCTTGAGAACAATACAAGTGTCAGACAACGTGTCAAAAATCAGTGTACAAACAACAAAGTTCTATCTGTAAGAACCTTTCTACATGTACACTACGGTGTACACTTTAGTTTACACTTTGCCACGTGACATTACACCATTGGACAGTTTAAATTTCAAACAAATTTTCCATCCAATTGAAACATGAAAACAATGCAAGTGTCAAACAACTTGTCCATAATCAGTGTACAAATAGCAAAGTTCAATCGGTAAGAACCTTACTTCATGTACACCATGGTGTACACTTTGGTTTACACTTTGCCACATGACATTACTCTGTTGGACAGTTTAAATATCAAATAGTTTTCCCTCCAATTGACACTTGACAATAATGAAAGTGTCAAACAATGTGTCAAAAATTAGTGTACAAATAGTAAAGTTCAGTCGGTAAGAACCTTGCTACATGTACACTGTGGTGTACACTTTAGTTTACGCTTTGGTACGTGACATTACGCTGTTTAATAGTTTAAATTTCAAATAGTTTTCTCATCCAGTTGACACTTGACAACAATGCTAGTTTCAAACAACGTGTCAAAAATCAGTGTAGAAACAGCAAGGTTCTATCCGTAAGAACCTTGCCACATGTACACTACAATGTGCACTTTAGTTTACACTTTGCCACGTGACATTACCCCATTGGACAGTTTAAATTTCAAACAGTTTTCCCATCCTATTGACACTCGATAACAATGCAAATGTCAAACAACATGTTAAAAATCAGTGTACAAATTGCAATGTTCAATCGGTAAGGATCTTGCTATATGTACACTATGGTATACACTTTAGTTTAAACTTTTCCACGTGACATTAGCCTATTGGACAGTTTAAATTTCAAATAACTTTCCCATCCAATTGACACTTAACAACAATGCAAGAGTCAAACAACATGTCAAAAATCTGTGTACAAATAGCAAAGCTCAATCGGTAAGGACCTTGCTACATGTACACTGTGGTGTACACTTTAGTTTACACTTTGCCACGTGACATTATCCTGTTGGACAGTTTAAATTTCAGACAGTTTTCCCATCTAACTAACAGTCAACAACAATTCAAGTGTCAAACAATGTGTTAAAAATTAGTGTACAAATAACAATTTTCCAATCCAATTGACACTTGACAACAATGCAAGTGTCAAACAACGTGTCAAAAATCGGAGTACAAATAGCAATTTTCCCATGCAATTGACACTTGATAACAATGCAAGTATCAAACAACATGTCAAATATCAGTGTACATGTAGCAAAGTGCAATCGGTAAGAACCTTGCTACATGTACACTTTGGTGTACACTTAAGTTTACAGTTAGCCAGTGACGTTACCCTGTTGGACAGTTTAAATATCAAATAGTTTTCCCTCCAATTGACACTTGACAACAATGAAAGTGTTAAACAACGTGTCAAAAATCAGTGTACAAATTGCAAAGTTCAGTCGGTAAGAACCTTCCTACATATACACTATAGTGGACACTTTAGTTTACGCTTTGGTACGTGACATTACGCTGTTGAATAGTTTAAATTTCAAATAGTTTTTCCATCCAATTGACACTTGGTAGCAATGTAAATGTTAAACAACGTGTCGAAAATCAGTGTACAAACAACAAAGTTCTATCCACAAGAACCTTGCGACATGTACACTACGGTGTACACTTTAGTTTACACTTGCAACGTGACATTACCCCATCGGACAGCTTAAATTTCGAACAGTTTTCCCATCCTATTGACACTCGACAACGATGCAAATGTCAAACAACATGTTGAAAATCAATGTACAAATTGCAATGTTCAATCGGTAAGGACTTTGCTACATGTACACTATGGTGTACACTTTAGTTTAAACTTTCCCACTTGACATTAGCCTGTTGGACAGTTTAAATTTCAAATAATTTTCCCATCCAATTGACACTTAACAACAATGCAAGTGTTAAACAACGTGTCAAATATCAGTGCACACATAGCAAACTGCATTCGGTAAGAACTTTGCTACACGTACGCTATGGTGTACACTTAAGTTTACACTTAGCTACGTGACATTACCCTGTTGGATAGTTTAAATTTCAATTAGTTTTCCCATTCAATTGATACTTGACAACAATGCAAGTGTCAAACAACGTGTCAAAAATCAGTGTACAAATGGCAATTTTCCAATCCAATTGACACTTGACAACAAAGCAATTGTCAAACAACGTGTCAAAAATCGGAGTACAAATAGTAGTTTTCCCATCCAATTAACAATTGAGAACAATGCAAGTGTGAAACAATGTGTCAATTATCAGTGTACATATAGCAAAGTGCAATCGGTAAGGACCTTGCTACATGTACACTATGGTGTCCATATAAGTTTACACATAGCCATGTGACATTATCGTATTGGACTGTTTAAATTTCAAATAGTTTTCCCATCCAATTGACCCTTGACAATGATATAAGTGTCAAAAAAATGTCTCAAAATCAGTGTGCAAATAGCTAAGTTCAATCGGTAAGAGCCTTGCTACATGTACACTATGGTGTACACTTTAGTTTACACTTTGCCACGTGACATTACCCCGTTGGACAATGTAAATATCAAATAGTTTTCCCATCCAATTGGCACTTGAGAACAATGCAAGTGTAAAACAACTTGTCGAAAATTAGTGTACAAATAGCAAAGTTCTATCCGTAAGAACCTTGTTGTATGTACACTACGGTGTACACTTTAGTTTACTCTTTCCTACGTGACATTACCCCGTTGGATAGTTTAAACTTCAAACAGTTTTCCCATCCAATTGAAACATGACAGCAATGCAAGTGTCAAACAACGTGTCAATAATCAATGTACAAACAGCAATGTTCAATCGGTAAGAACCTTGCTACATGTACACTATGGTGTACACTTTTGTTTACACTTTCCCACATGACATTACCATGTTCGACAGTTTAAATATCAAACAATTTTCCCTCCAATTGGCACTTTACAACAATGCAAGTTTTAAACAACGTGTCAGAAATCTGTGTACAAATAGCAAAGTTCAATCCGTAAGAACCTTGCTACATTTACACTATGGTGTGCACTTTAGTTTACAGTTTGGTACGTGACATTACCCTGTTGAACATATTAAATTTCAAACAATTTTTCCATTCAGTTGACACTTGACAACAATGCAAGTGTCAAACAACGTGTCAAAAATCAGTGTACAAACATCAAACTTCTATCCGTAAGAGCCTTGCTACATGTACACTATGGTGTACACTTTAGTTTACACTTTGCCACCTGACATTACCCCGTTGGACAGTTTAAATTTCAAATAGTTTTCCCCTCCAATTGACACTTGACAACAATGCAAGTGTTAAATAACGTGTTAAAAATTAGTGTACAAACAGCAAAGTTCTATCTGTTAGAACCTTGCTACATGTACACTACGGTGTACACTTTAGTTTACACTTTGCCAGGTGACATTACCCCATTGGATAGTTTAAATTTCAAAAAGTTTCCCATCCTATTGAGACTCAACAACAATGCAAATGTCAAACAATGTGTTAAAAATTAGTGTACAAATTGCAATGTTCAATCTGTAAGGACCTTGCTAAATGTACACTATGGTGTACACTTTAGTTTAAACTTTCCCACGTGACATTAGCCTGTGGAAAAGTTTAAATTTTGAATAATTTTCCCATCCAATTAACACTTGACAACAATGCAAGAGTCAAGCAACATGTAAAAAATTAGTGTACAAATCGCAAAGCTCAATCGGTAAGGACCTTGCTACATGTACACTATGGTGAACACATTAGTTTACACTTTGCCACGTGACATTACCCTGTTGAACAGTTTAAATTTCAAATAGTTTTCCAATCTAGTTGACACTTTGCAACATTTCAAGTGTTAAACAACGTGTTGAAAATAAGTGTACAAACAGCAAAGTTCAATCCTTAAGAACTTTTCTACATGTACACTATGGTGTACACTTTAGTTTACACTTTGCCACGTGACATTACCCATTGGACAGTTTATATAACAAATAGCAATTTTCTTATCCAATTGACACTTGACAACAATGCAAGTGTCAAACAACGTGTCAAATATCAGTGTACATATAGCAAAGTGCAATCGGTAAGAACCTTGCTACATGTATACTATGGTGTACACTTAAGTTTACACTTAGCCATGTGACATTACCCTGTTGGACAGTTTAAATTTCAAACAGTTTTTCCATCCAATTGACACTTGACAACAATGCCAGTGTCAAACAACGTGTCAAAAATCAGTGTACAAATGGCAGTTTTCAATCCAATTGACACTTGACAGCAATACAAGTGTCAAACAACGTGCCAAATATCGGGTTACATATAGTAAAGTTCAAATTTCAAACAGTTTTCCCATCCTTTGACCTTTAACAACAATGCAAGTGTCAAAAAACGTGTTGAAAATCAGTGTACAAACAGGAAAGTTCATTCCGTAAGAACCTTGCCACATTTACACTATGGTGTACACTTTAGTTTACGGTTTTCCACTTGACATTACCCCCTTGGACAGTTTATATAACAAATAGTAGTTTTCCTATCCAATTGACACTTGATAACAATGTAAGTGTTAAACGTGTCAAATATCAGTGTACATATACCAAATTGCAATCGGTAAGATCCTTACTACATCTACACTATGGTGTATACTTAAGTTTACACTTAGCCAAGTGACATTACCCTATTGGACAGTTTAAATTTCAAACAGTTTTCCCATCCTATTAACACTTGACAACAATGCAAGTGTTAAACAACGAGTCAAAAATCAGTGTACAAATGGTAGATTTCCAATCCAAGTGACACTTGACAACAATGCAACTGTCAAACAACATGTCAAAAATCGGTGTACAAATAGTAGTTTTCTCATCCAATTGACACTTGACAACAATTCAAGTGTCAAACAACGTGTCAAATATCAGCGTACATACAACAAAGTGCAATCGGTAAGAATCTTGCTACATGTACACTATGGTGTACACCTAATTGACACTTGACAACAATGAAAGTGTCAAACAACGTGTCAATAATTAGTGTACAAATAGTAGAGTTCGATCGGTAAGAACCTTGCTGCATGTACACTATGGTGTACACTTTAGTTTACACTTTGTCACGTGACATTACCTTGTTGGACAGTTTAATTATCAAACAATTTTCCCTCCAATTGACACTTGACAACAATGCAAGTGTCAAACAACGTGTCAAAAATCAGTGTACAAATAGCAAAGTTCAATCGGTAAGAACCTTAGTACATTTACACTATGGTGTACACTTTAGTTTACGGTTTGGTATGTGACATTGCCCTGTTGAACAGATTAAATTTCAAATAGTTTTTCCATCCATTTGACACTTGACAACAATGCAAGTGTCAAATAACGTGTCAAAAATCATTGTACAAACAACAAACTTTATCCGTAAGAACCTTGCTACATGTACACTACGGTGTATACTTTAGTTTACACTTTGCCACCTGACATTACCCCGTTGGACAGTTTAAATTTCAAACAGTTTTCCCCTACAATTGACACTTGACAACAATGAAAGTGTCAAAAATTAGTGTACAAACAGCAAAGTTCTATCCGTTAGAACCTTGCTACATGTACACTACGCTGTACACTTTAGTTTACACTTTGTCACGTGACATTACCCTGTTGGACAGTTTAAATTTCAAAAAGTTTTCCCATCTTATTGACACTCGACAACAATGCAAATGTCAAACAATGTGTTAAAAATTAGTGTACAAATTGCAATGCTCAATCGGTAAGGACCTTGCTATATGTACACTATGGTGTAAACTTTAGTTTAAACTTTCTCACGTGACATTAGCCTATTGGACAGTTTAAATTTCAAATAATTTCCCCATCCAATTGACACTTGACAAAAATGCAAGAGTCAAACAATATGTTAAAAATCAGTGTACAAATATCAAAGCTTAGTCGGTAAGGACCTTGCTACATGTACACTTTGGTGTACACTTTAGTTTACACTTTGTCACGTGACATTACCCTGTTGAAATGGTTAAAGTTCAAACAGTTTTCCATTCCAGTTGACACTTGCAATAATGCAAGTGTCAAACAACGTGTCGAAAATCAGTGTACAAACAACAAAGTTCAATCCGTAAGAACTTTGCTACATGTACACCATGGTGTACACTTTAGTTTACACTTTGCCACGTGACATTACCCCTTGGATAGTTTATATAACAAATGGCAATTTTCCTATCCTATTGACACTTGACAACAATGCAAATATCAAACAATGTGTCAAATATCAGTGTACATATAGCAAAGTGCAATCGGTAAGAACCTTACTACATGTACACTATGGTGTAAATTTAAGTTTACACTTAGCCATGTGACATTACCCTGTTGGACAGTTTAAATTTCAAATAGTTTTTCCATCCAATTGACACTTGACAACAATGCCAGTGTCAAACAATTTGTCAAAAATCTGTGTACAAATGGCAGTTTTCCAATCCAATTGACACTTGACAACAATGCTAGTGTCAAACAACTTGTCAAATATGAGTGTACATATAGCAAAGTTCAATCGTTAAGAGCCTTGCTACATGCACACTATGGTGTACACTTTAGTTTACACTTTGCCACGTGACATTACCCTATTGGATAGTTTAAATATCAAATAGATTTCCCTCCAACTGACACTTGATAACAATGTAACTATCAAATAACATGTCAAAAATCAGTTTACAAATAGCAAAGTTCAATCGGTAAGAACCTTGCAACATGTACACTATGGTGTACACTTTAGTTTACGCTTTTGTACGTGACATTACCTTATTGAATAGTTCAAATTTCAAACAGTTTTCCCGTCCAGTTGACACTTTACAGCAATGCAACTGTCAAACAACGTGTTGAAAATCAGTGTACAAATAGCAAAGTTCATTTCGTAAGAACCGTGCTATATGTACACTATGGTGTACACTTTAGTTTACATTTTTCCACTTGATATTACCCCCTTGGACAGTTTATATAACAAATAGTAGTTTTCCTATCCAATTGACACTTGACAACAATGTAAGTGTTAAACGTGTCAAATATCAGTGTACATGTAGCAAATTGTAATCGGTAAGAACCTTACTACATGTACACTATTGGTGTGTACTTAAGCTTACACTTAGCCACGTGATATTACCCTATTGTACAGTTTAAATTTCAAACAGTTTTCCCATCCTATTGACACTTGACAACAATGCAAAGTGTCAAACAACGTGTCAAAAATCAGTGTACAAATGGCAGTTTTCCAATCCAAGTGGCACTTGACAACAATGCAAGTGTCAAACAACGTGTCAAAAATCGCTGTACAAATAGTAGTTTTCCCATCCAATTGACACTTGACAACAATGCAAGTATCAAACAACGTGTCAAATATCAGTGTACATACAGCAAAGTGCAATCGGTGAGAACCTTGCTACATGTGCACTATGGTGTACACCTAATTGACACTTGACAACAATAAAAGTGTCAAACAACGTGTCAATAATCAGTATACAAATAGAAAAGTTCAATCGATAAGAACCTTGCTACATGTACACTATGGTGTACACTTTAGTTTACATTTTGCAACGTGACATTACCTTGTTCGACAGTTTAAATATCAAATAGTTTTCCCTCCAATTGACACTTGACAACAATTCAAGTGTCAAACAATATGTCAAAAACCAGTGTACAAATAGCAAAGTTCAATTGCTAAGAACCTTGCTACATGTACATTGTGGTGTCCACTTTAGTTTACGCTTTGGTACGTGACATTACCCTGTTGAACAGTTTGAAATTCAACTAGTTTTCCCATCCAGTTGACACTTGACAACAATGCAAGTGTCAAACAAGGTGTCAAGAATTAGTGTACAAACAACGAAGTTCAATTGGTAAGGACATTTCTACATGCACACTATGGTGTACCCTTTAGTCTACACTTTGCCACGTGACACTACCCTGCTGGACAGTTTAAATTTCAAACAATTTTTCCATCCAATTAATGATTGACAACAAGGCAAGTGTCAAACAACGTGTCAAAAATTAGTGTACAAATAGCAAAGTTCAATCGGTAAGGACCTTGCTAAATGTACACTATAGTGTACACTTTAGTTCACACTTTGCCTCGTGACATTACCCTGTTCGACACTTAAAATTTCAAACAGTTTTTCAATCCAATCGATACTTGAGAATAATGCAAGTGTCAAACAACATGTCAAAAATTAGTGTACAAATAGTAAAGTTCAATCGTTAAGAACCTTGCTACATGTACACTATGGTGTACACTTTAGTTCACACTTTGGCTTGTGACATTACCCTGTTGGACACTTTAAATTTCAAACAGCTTTCCTATCCAATTGACACTTGAGAATAATACAAGTGTCAAACAATGTGTAAAAAATTAGTGTACAAATAGAAAAGTTCAATCGGTAAGGACCTTGCTACATGTACACTATGGTGTACACTTTAGTTCACACTTTGCCTCATGACATTACCCTGTTCGACACTTTAAATTTGAAACAATTTTCCTATCCAATTGACATTTGAAAATAATGCAAGTGTCAAACAACGTGTCAAAAATTAGTGTACAAATAGGAAAGTTCAATCGGTAAGAACCTTGCTACATGTACACTATGGTGTACAGTTTAGTTTACACTTTACCATGTGACATTACCCTGGACAGTTTAAATTTCAAATAGTTTTACGAACTAATTGGCACTTGACAACAGTGCGAGTGTTTAACAACGTGTTAAAAATCAATGTACAAATAGAAAAGTTCAATCGGTAAGAACCTTGCGACATGTACACTATGGTGCAAACTTGAGTTTACACTTTGCCACGTGTCATTGCCCTATTGGACAGTTTAAATTTCAAATAGTTTTCCCATCCAATTGACACTTGCTAACAATGCGAGTGTTAAACAACGTTTCAAAAATCAATGTACAAATTGCAATTTTTCCATCCAATTGACACTTGACAACAATGCAAGTGTCATACAATGTATCAAAAATCAATGTACAAATAGCAAAGTTCAATTGATAAAAACCTTGCTACATGTACACTATGGTGTACACTTTAGTCTACACTTTGCCACGTGACATTACCTTGTTTAACAGTTTAAATTTCAAATAGTTTTCCCGTCCAATTGACACTTGACAACAATGCAAGTATCAAACAACGTGTAAAAAATCAATGTACAAATAGCAGTTTTTCCATCCAATTAACACTTGACAACAATGCAAGTGTCAAAAATGTTTGTTCAAAAAGAAAAGTTCAATCGGTAAGGACCTTACTACATGTATACTATGGTGTACACTTTAGTTTACACTTTGTCATGTGACATTACACTGTTGGACAGTTTAAATTTCCAATAGTTTTCCCATCCAATTGATACTTGACAACAATGCAAGTGTCAAACAACTTGTTAAAAATCAGTGTACAAACAGCAAAGTTCAATTCGTTTAGAACCTTGCTACATATACACTATGGCGTACACATTAGTTTACACTTTGCTACGTGACGTTGCCCTGTTCGACAGTTTAAATTTCGAACAGTTTTCCCGTCCAATTGAGACTTGACAATAATGTAAGTGTCAAACAACGTGTCAAAAATCAGTGTACAAATAGTAAAATTCAATCTGTAAGAACCTTGCTACATGTACACTATGGTGTACACACTTTATTTTACACTTTGACATATGACATTACTATGTTGGAAAGTTTAAATTTCAAACAATTTTCCCGACCAATTGACAATTGACAACAATGCAAGTGTCAAACAACCTGTCAAAAATCAGTGTACAAATAGCAAAGTTCAATCGGTAAGCACCTTGCTACATGTACACTATGGTGTACACTTTAGTTTACACTTTTCCAAGTGACATTACCCTGTTGAACAATTTAAATTTCAAACAGTTTTCCTATTCAATTGACACTTGACAACAATTCAGGAGCCAAACAACCTGTCAAAAATCTATGTACAAATGTCAAAGTTCAATCGGTAAGGACCTTGCAATATTACACTGTGGTGTACACTTTTGTTTACACTTTGCCACGAGACATTACTCTATTAGACAGTTTAAATTTCAAATAGTTTTCCCATCCAATTGACACTTGACAATAATGCAAGTGTTAAACAGCGTGTCAAAAATCAGGGCATAAATGGCAAAGTTCAATCAGTAAGGACCTTGCTACATGTGCACTATGGTGTACGCTTTAGTTTACACTTTACCACATGACATTACCTTGTTGGACAGTTCAAATTTAAAATAGTTTTCCTATCCAATTGACACTTGACTTCAATGCAGGGGCCAAACAACGTGCCAAAAATTAGTGTTCAAATAGCAAAGTTCAATCGGTAAGGACCTTGCTACATGTATACTATGGTGTATACTTTAGTTTACACTTTGCCACCTGACTTTACCCTATTGGACAGTTTAAATTTCAAACTGCTTTCCCATCCAATTGACACTTGACAGCAATGTAAGTGTCAAACAGCGTGTCAAAAATCAAATAGCAAAATTCAATCGATAAGAATCTTGCTATATGTACACGATGGTGTACACTTTAGTTTACACTTTACCACATGACATTACCCTGTTGGACAGTTTGAATTTCAAACAGTTTTCCCATCTAATTATCACTTGACAAAAATGTAAGTGTCAAACAACGTGTCAAGAATTAGTGTACAAATAGCGAAGTTCAATCGGTAAGAACCTTGCTACATATACACTATGGTGTACACTTTAGTTTACACTTTGCCACGTGACATTACTCTATTGGACGGTATAAATTTTGCTTAGTTTTACCATCCGATTGACACTTGACGACAATGCAAGTGTCAAACAACGTGTCAAAAATCAGTGTAAAAACAGGAAAGTTCAATCCGTAAGAACTTTACTACATGTACACTATGGTTTACACTTTAGTTTATACTTTACCCCGTGATGTTACTGTTGGGAATCTACTTATACATGCACAGCGGAAAATTAAAATTATTTCGATTTCCATCGAGGATCCCTTTGTGTTTAGATAGAAATCGTGATATAGATTGTACCTTTGAAGGATTTTGCAAACCTTTTGCTTTTCTTTTCGTTCCAGCAATCTTGATTCGCCACCCACAGTTATCCAATTGTCTAGCCTCCAATGGTGATCTACCCATAGAACAAGATTGCAGCTAACAGAGTTTTCTCCTCTTGTGCTAGCAAGAATAATTATGAGAAAAACCATAAGGATTTAAAACTCTAGCCATGTATTTATATAAGCCCAAACGGGTCTGGTTTAGTCCGGTCCAATATTTAATTAATTCATTTAATTAAATCCGGTCTGTGAATTAATTAGTCTAATTAATTAATTCGGGCATATAAATAACCAACCCAATTAATTAATTTATCCAACGATTGTTAAATTAATTAATTGACAAATTGCAATCTTCCAATTCTCTTTTGTGTGTGACCCATCAAGTTCCTGATCACGATGCCTAACGATGTGAAATATTATTTTGATCTAATCAAAATTGATAAATTAAAACACCCTTTTAATTTATCATCAATTCACACTCGCCGTCCCAGATTGACATCTAGCAATGTGTCAGGACAATACATGTGATGGGAAATGTCACGTGGTATGACAAAACCAAACTCATTCGTTTACCGTGGAACTATAATCCCTTCGTCAATATGATCTGATCAATTACGAGATATGGAAGTGTGTCAATCTCGATTATCGATCATATCTTTCACTCCACTATTAAGTCAATATAAGTCAGAAACTCCTGTTCGACTTATGAGTACACCTTGGCCAAGGATTTTATCATCGACTTAATTGAATGAAATGTAGATCATAATCTCCTACTATCTAAGAGTGACGAATCCTTTATTGGTCAGTCACAACTTTCATATAATTCTTGACGTATTAGCGGCCCTTTGCAGAGCAACATCCAATACTGCCAAAGTATGACTGTCCTCCTATAAGGTACCATGATGACCTCAAGTCAAAGTGTAGAACCCCAAATAATTCTAGACATCTTAGTGACACTAAGACATGAATATTGGATGACTAAAGTATACTTCAAATTTTTTAGTTTCATTTGAGACCCATTTTCGACATAGGAAACATTCGATTTGGAAAATGATATCTAAATAAACATTGTAGATCTTTGAGTAAGCTTTCCAACTCATATTGAATTACCTCAATCGGATATCGGGAAAAGAAGTTATGATAGAAACACTGAAAGTTGTGCAGTGTCAATCGGACTACAACCGGTCGACCGAAACTGCCTGAAATGAAAATTCTCGTATTTCTCTAATATTTAAATATTTATTTTCATCAATTATTTTCTCAAAGGGCCACCCACGTTTTTGGCAATAAAAACCCCACTAAATTGAAGTATTTAACCTCAAACTTAAATGGCACCCATGTTTTCTCTCTTAAATGAAATTTGACCCTTCATTCGTTTTAAGTTATGGGATATTTACCTATAAATAGAGATCTCATTTCACTCATTTTTCTCACACCAAAAGTAAGAGCTTTTACATACTAAAGAAAGAGTTTCCAAGAGAGAAAAAGAGAGGGAGGAAAACTATTTTTCCTAGAAGTTTAAGAAGTGTTTTCAAGCATCAATTCTCAACGATTTTCAAACATCCAAGGAGTGCATTTCTTTCAACGTCCAAGTTTCATCGAAGTTTTCAATCCACGTTTTCAAAGTTTCAAAAGTATCAATCAAGGTAGGTAGAAGTGCAATGTGTTTAATCGTGTTAAGTTATAAGTTTCGATTCATGTTAATGTTTGTATGTCAAATGATATTCTGGTACGGCATATCCCTCTATGTTAATGGTTGTATGTCAAATGGTACTCCGGTACGGCATACCCCTCTATGTTGAAGAAATGTTCGTATGTCAAATGGTGCCCTCGGGTACGGCATACCCCTTAATGTCAAATGGTACCTCCGGGTACGGCATGTATGAAAAGTTATAAAGTTAATGTTTTGAAATGTATAGCTTGATCACGAATGCACCTATGATACCCATTGAGTTTTTCAACTCACGGGTTTAATGCTATATGGGTAGTAGTGGATCGACTAATGAAGTCAGCTCATTTTCTTCCAGTGAAAATGACATTCAGTTTAGACCAATTGGCACAGTTGTACATTAAAGAGGTTGTGAGATTACACGGTGTACCTATATCCATTGTGTCTAACAGAGACCCAAGGTTCACATCCAAATTTTGGAAAAGTCTACATGGAGCTATGGGAACGAAGCTGAACTTTAGTACAGCATATCACCCTTAGTCCGATGGTCAGTCTGAAAGGACCATCCAAACTTTGGAAGACATGCTGAGAACATGTGTTTTGGATCTAGGAGGTAATTGGGATTCATACCTAGCTCTAGTAGAGTTCGCTTACAATAACAGTTTCCAAGAAACTATTAGAATGGCACCATACAAAGCTCTCTATGGTAGAAGATGTAGATCCCCTGTTCATTGGGATGAAGTCAGAGAGAAGAGAGTTTTAGGACCAGAAATAGTTGAAAGGATAGTCGAGGTAATCAATAAGATCCGTGCAAGAATAAAGGCAGTACAGGATCGACAAAAGAGCTATGCAGATACAAGGAGGAAGGATTTAGAATTCCAAGTTGGGGATAAAGTGTTTCTGAAAGTAGCATCGATGAAAGGTGTACTTAGATTTGGAAAGAAAGGCAAGCTACGACCTAGGTATATCAGACCTTTCGAGATACTTGATAGAGTCGAAAATGTGGCTTACCGACTAGCGTTGCCACCTGAATTATCTGCAGTGCACAATGTGTTCCATATATCGATGATAAAGAAGTATGTACATGATCCTAATCATGTAGTGAGTTATCAAACCTTGGAGGTACAGAAAGATTTGTAGTACGAGGAGCTACGGATCAGGATATTGGATCGAAAAGTGCATAAATAAGGAATAAAGAGATTCAGCTAGTTAAGATACAGTGGAATCATCACGGCGTAAAAGAAGCCACTTGGGAAAAAGAAGAAGAAGCCAAAAATAAGTATCCAACACAATTTGCCCAATCAGAAGGTAAATTTCGAGGACGAAATTTTAATTAAGGTGTGGGGGATGTAGAACCCCAAATAATTCTAGACATCTTAGTGGCACTAAGACATGAATATTGGATGACTAAAGTATACTTCAGACTTTTTAGTCTCATTTGAGACCCATTTTCGACATAGGAAACATTCAATTTGGAACATGATATTAAATAAAAATTGTAGCTCTTTGAGTTAGCTTTCCAACACACTTTGAATTACCTCAATCTGATATCGAGAAAAGAAGTTATGATAGAAACACTGAAAGTTATGCAGTGTCAACCGGACTACAACCGGTCGACCGAAACTGCCTGAAATGAAAATTCGCATTTTTCTCTAGAATTTAAATATTTATTTTCATCAATTATTTTCTCAAAGGGCCACCCATGTTTTGGAAATAAAAACCCCACTAAATTGAAGCACTTTACCTCAAACTTAAATGGCACCCATGTTTTCTCTCTTAAATGAAATTTGACCCTTCATTTGCTTTAAGTTATGGGATATTTACCTAGAAATAGAGACCTCATTTCACTCATTTTTCTCACACCAAAAGTAAGAGCTTTTACATACTAAAGAAAGAGTTTCCAAGAGAGAAAAAGAGAGGGAGGAAAACTATTTTTCCTAGAAGTTTAAGAAGTATTTTCAAGCATCAATTCTCAACGATTTTCAAACATTCAAGGAGTGCATTTCTTTCAACGTCCAAGTTTTATCGAAGTTTTCAAACCAAGTTTTCAAAGTTTTAAAAGCATCAATCAAGGTAGGAAGAGGTGCAATGTGTTTAATCGTGTTAAGTCATAAGTTTTGATTCATGTTATTGTTTCTATATCAAATGGTACTCCAGTACGGCATAGCTCTCTATGTTAATGGTTGTATGTCAAATGGTACTCCGGTACGGCATACCCCTCTATGTTGAAGAAATGTTCGTATGTCAAATGGTGCCCTCGGGTACGGCATACCCCTTCATGTCAAATGGTGTCTCCGGGTATGGCATGTATGAAAAGTTATAAAGTTAATGTTTTGAAATGTATAGCTTGATCACGAATGCACCTATGACACCTATTGAGTTTTTCAACTCACGGGTTTAATCCCATCTCTACAGATTGAAGGAATTCTACCTCGGGCATGGATGGAAGAGAAGATGGAGAGTGATGCAACGAGCCCATAGAAATTCGGTGAGTAAGTGATTTGGATTTATTTTTATGAAATGTTTTTCAATGTTATTTCTTTAAAGTTTTGATTAACGTAGAATGCGAGAACAAGTTATGTTTTCTTCCAATAAATTACATTTTGTTGTTTTGAAAAATGATTCAGTGTTTTTTGTTTAAAGTATTTGAAGTATTGTTATTTAAATTATTATCCGAAGATGTAAGCTTCCGCTAAAACATATACACTTGTTACTAAACCATCGGTTAAGCTAAGTAAAGTAAGTAGCGTTTCGGTCCACTAGGGGTCGGGGCGTTACACAAAGGACCAATTCCACTACCGAACGTTAGAGATTAACCACTGATGCTCAGATAGTTATCCATGTGGAATCTCTCGACGGGTCTCCAATGTTTTGTTCTATAACAAAACATCCACGTGTTCATTTAATTGTCACCACACTTTAGCTTGTGAGATCAGCTACTTACTTCATAAATAAGAAAATGTCACACATGATGGTCTATCCGTAACAACGATATCCGTATCTCATTATTACTTACGACCACTGACGATTTAAGATTCAATCAGATGTAATTTGTATCTCACAATCACAA
>NW_019252694.1:467967-469218 GCF_002742605.1 Olea europaea var. sylvestris | reverse complement strand
ATAACACCAATATCAGATTCAACCCCCAAGTCAATAGATCTAAGTTTGAAAAATCATGGCACGAATCCCAATGTCATCGAAACGCCCACTTCTGATCAGAATTTGGATATGTGACCACCACCAATGAACTCAGAAGGTCCAAAAACCCCTGGGGTGGTGTCCTCGACGTCCAATTTCGCCGGAATTGAAACTTTGGAAAAAGTGTAGCCCGAAACTGATTTTGAAATTAATTCTCGTAAGAAGCTCCAACAGAGACACGCGCCACATATTCAGAATGCCCATGAAATGGCGAACCTTCGGTCAACGGCAATCGGAGGTCGGACGCTCCTGTTACGGCACCAAACGTAAACGGGCAGTTTGTCGAAAAATTGCGATTTCCGGCCTCTACGGTTCTCACCTCGGGAAACGCGCCTGACCGCGTTATTCAGCATGAAATTCCGCACAAGACTGTTGAAAATCATAAAATTCTGCATCCGGTTGATTTTGGCCGGAAAACGGAGCCGCTAGCGGCCGGCCGGCGGCATTCCGGTGACCCTCCGGCAACTTTTGTCCAAAATATTCTTCCAGTTAATCTAAATCCATTTTCGTCATCGGTTTTTCCACATGAGGCCCAGACAGTGCTCAATCAGGGCCGAAAGACCTATGCTACTGCAGTTACTAGCCGTCCAAGCCTATCTCAAGCTGAGCGGAGTTCACGGAAGTCGTTTACATCGGTTATACATGGTATAGATGACTCTTCCACTGCTGGGTTTGCTGCTAAAGAACCCTTTATACATATGGGTGAGCCGGCAGTGATTTTGACTGAGTCCGAGGAGGCTACACTGGCTGATCCTTACAAGTATACACTTGTGGGGAAATTTCCACATCGCAAGCCAACCATGAAGAAGGTACGTGAGAATTTTTCTAAGTTTGGGTTCCATGGTTGTTTCGAGGTGGGACTGATTGACACAACACACATTCTTATACACCTTACACATGAGGAGGATTACAGCAGGCTTTTTCTTAAACCTTCATGGTATATTGATGGTTGTCCGATGAGAGTCCTTAAGTGGACATGTGACTTTACACCTGAGCAAGAGACTCCGATAGTTCCCGTATGGGTATCGTTCCCTCTGCTTCCAGTACATTTACGTGCGAAGGGGTTCCTTTTCGCCTTATCTAGGGCAATAGGAATGCCCTTGAGAATTGATGAGGCCACCACCGACTTGAGACGACCTAGTGAGGCAAGGGTGTGCATTGAGGTGAATTT
Organism: Olea europaea var. sylvestris; assembly: GCF_002742605.1. Taxonomy (NCBI): domain Eukaryota; kingdom Viridiplantae; phylum Streptophyta; class Magnoliopsida; order Lamiales; family Oleaceae; genus Olea; species Olea europaea. The sequence continues at coordinate 467,969 of NW_019252694.1, read as the reverse complement.
GG
>NW_019252694.1:463276-466246 GCF_002742605.1 Olea europaea var. sylvestris | reverse complement strand
TCTTATACACCTTACACATGAGGAGGATTACAGCAGGCTTTTTCTTAAACCTTCATGGTATATTGATGGTTGTCCGATGAGAGTCCTTAAGTGGACATGCGACTTTACACCTGAGCAAGAGACTCCGATAGTTCCCGTATGGGTATCGTTCCCTCTGCTTCCAGTACATTTACGTGCGAAGGGGTTCCTTTTCGCCTTATCTGGGGCAATAGGAATGCCCTTGAGAATTGATGAGGCCACCACCGACTTGAGACGACCTAGTGAGGCAAGGGTGTGCATTGAGGTGAATTTGGAGCATAAGTTGCCCGACAGGGTTTGGATTGAGCGTGCTGGTAACCGTGGCTTCTGGCAGACAGTTATCTATGAGAAGCGGCCAATTTTTTGCTTTTCTTGTAAACACTTGGGTCATTCTTATGATCAGTGTACTACAGTTCCGGTTCCTCCTCCTCCTCCTACAGTTGTTGTGCACCCCCCTGTTCGACCCCCTATTACTAGGACTGATAAGGATAAGGGCAAGGTGACGTTTGTGGAGCCAAAGAAGCAGTGGGTTCCAGTTTCAGCAATGCCTTCTGTGCTTCCCACTAATTACTAGGACTGATAAGGATAAGGGCAAGGTGACGTTTGTGGAGCCAAAGAAGCAGTGGGTTCCAGTTTCAGCAGTGCCTTCTGTGCTTCCCACTACTACTACCGCAGTTGTGACAGAGTCAGAATCTGCATCAACAGTTCCTACCTCTACAAAGGGGTTGTTGGCTGAGATCAGCTCAGAGCGACATGGTGTCAAGCATATGTTGATTGATCACTTTAAGAAGGACCATGGAATGAAAGTTGGATCTACCATGAGATTTGCTATTGAGGACTTGGTTTTTAAGCTCTTTGGAGAGGGACCTTCTGTGAGTAAGACTCCTACGCATACACCTTCACCTCATCCTTCTATCACAGCTCCTACACACAATAAGGTGAAAGAACATATACAGAGAGACATGGATGGCATGGGCCTTGGAAACTGCATGCAAAATGCAGAGGACGATGTCCCTACAGCAAGCAGGTCAATCTCCCACGATTCAGATGTCGTAGTACAGAACACCATGAGATTAGACGCACCTAGACTAGTACAATGAGATCAGATGCACCCGCTTTTCGCCCGACATTCAGTGCACTACCATCCGAACAGTACTTATCACCAAAGCAGGCTCCTACACGCAGGCAAGACCCCTCTCCAACGAGCGAGCCAGACATCGCAGACTACTATGATCCGGAAATGTTTCAAACCAGACGCATGACCCGATCAATGTCTATGTACTACCACCCGAAGATTTACCCTCGGGAATACCCTTGAGTACCTTTCATTAGTTTTTGTTCGTGTCCTGTTTACTGTGATTGCATTTTATCTTCTGATATTTGTTACAATTTACATTTCCTGGAGGTCAGGTCCATGCCCCCCTCCAAAACCCTCTCCCTTCTCTCTAGAATTGGAGAAAACCTCCAAAACTCCAACAAACCTGATCCACCACCGAAACCACCAGATTGCACCACTCCAAGTGGTGGAAAATCATCACCAACAACCACCCAAACAACTCCTATAACACCAATATCAGATTCAACCCCCAAGTCAATAGATCTAAGTTTGAAAAATCATGGCACGAATCCCAATGTCATCGAAACACACACTTCTGATCAGAATTTGGATATGGGACCACCACCAATGAACTCAGAAGGCCCAAAAACCCCTGGGGTGGTGTCCTCGACGTCCAATTTCGTCGGAATTGAAACTTTGGAAAAAGTGCAGCCCGAAACTGATTTTGAAATTAATTCTCGTACGAAGCTCCAACAGAGACACGCGCCACATATTCAGAATTCCCATGAAATGCTGAACTTTCGGTCAAAAAATCACGACAATCGGAGGTCGGACGCTCCTGTTACGGCACCAAACGTAAACGGGCAGTTTGTCGAAAAATTGCGATTTTTGGCCTCTACGGTTCTCACCTCGGGAAACGCGCCTGACCGCGTTATTCAGCGTGAATTTCCGCACAAGACTGCTGAAAATCATAAAATTCTGCCTCCGGTTGATTTTGGCCGGAAAACGGAGCCGCTAGCGGCCGGCCGGCGGCATTCCGGTGACCCTCCGGCAACTTTTGTCCTAAATATTCGTCCAGTTAATCTAAATCCATTTTTGTCATCGGTTTTTCCACATGAGGCCCAGACAGTGCTCAATCAGGGACGAAAGACCTATGCTACTGCAGTTTCTAGCCGTCCAAGCCTATCTCAAGCTGTGCGAAGTTCACGGAAGTCGTTTACATCGGTTATACAGGGTATAGATGACTCTTCCACTGCTGGAGGGTCACCGGAGGAGGCTACACTTGCTGATCCTTACAAGTATACACTTGTGGGGAAATTTCCACATCGCAAGCCAACCATGAAGAAGGTACGTGAGAATTTTTCTAAGTTTGGGTTCCATGGTTGTTTCGAGGTGGGACTGATTGACGCAACACACATTCTTATACACCTTACACATGAGGAGGATTACAGCAGGCTTTTTCTTAAACCTTCATGGTATATTGACGGTTGTCCAATGAGAGTCCTTAAGTGGACATGTGACTTTACACCTGAGCAAGAGACTCCGATAGTTCCCGTATGGGTATCGTTCCCTCTGCTTCCAGTACATTTACGTGCGAAGGGTTTCCTTTTCGCCTTATCTAGGGCAATAGGAATGCCCTTGAGAATTGATGAGGCCACCACCGACTTGAGACGACCTAGTGAGGCAAGGGTGTGCATTGAGGTGAATTTGGAGCATAAGTTGCCCGACAGGGTTTGGATTGAGCGTGCTGGTAACCGTGGCTTCTGGCAGACAGTTATCTATGAGAAGCGGCCAATTTTTTGCTTCTCTTGTAAACACTTGGGCCATTCTTATGATCAGTGTACTACGGTTCCTCCTCCTCCTCCTACAGTTGTTGTGCACCCCCCTGTTCGGCC
>NW_019252694.1:457305-462975 GCF_002742605.1 Olea europaea var. sylvestris | reverse complement strand
ATGCTCCTATCGAGGTACCCACTTCTCCTATTATTACTTCCATAGCTCCTATTACCACAGCTACTACTGATGTACCCCCTGAGTCGACACATATGAGTTCTCCACCATTGAAGACACACACAAATGGTACTCAATCAACGCAGGGATCAGGTACCGAGACAGTTCCTCAAACCACTCTTGCACAGGGGTTGTTGGCTGAGATCAGCTCAGAGCGACATAGTGTCAAGCATATGCTGATTGATCACTTTAAGAAGGACCATGGAATGAAAGTTGGATCTACCATGAGATTTGCTATTGAGGACTTGGTTTTTAAGCTCTTTGGAGAGGGACCTTCTGTAAGTAAGACTCCTACGCATACACCTTCACCTGGTCCTTCTATCACAGCTCCTACACACAATAAGGTGAAAGAACATATACAGAGAGACATGGATGGCATGGGACTTGGAAACTGCATGCAAAATGCAGAGGACGATGTCCCTACAGCAAGCAGGTCAATCTCCCATGATTCAGATGTCGTAGCACAGAACACCATGAGATTAGACGCACCTACGACTAGTACAATGAGATCAGATGCACCCGCTTTTCGCCCGACATTCAGTGCACCACCATCTGAACAGTACTTATCAACAAAGCAGGCTCCTACACGCAGGCGAGACCCCTCTCCAACGAGTGAGCCAGACATCGCAGACTACTATGATCCGGAAATGTTTCAAACCAGACGCATGACCCGATCAATGTCTATGTACTACCACCCGAAGATTTACCCTCGGGAATACCCATGAGTACCTTTCATTACTAAACCCTAAACCCTAAAACCCTAAACCCTAAGCCCTAAAACCCTAAACCCTAAAACCCTAAAACCCTAAACCCTAAAACCCTAAACCCTAAACCGTGCACCACCATCTGAACAGTTCTTATCACCAAAGCAGGCTCCTACACGCAGGCGAGACCCCTCTCCAACAAGTGAGCCAGACATCGCAGACTACTATGATCCGGAAATGTTTCAAACCAGACGCATGACCCGATCAATGTCTATGTACTACCACCCGAAGATTTACCCTCGGGAATACCCTTAAGTACCTTTCATTTGTTTTTGTTCGTATCTTGTTTACTGTGATTGCATTTTATCTTCAGATATTTGTTACAATTTACATTCGCTGGAGGTCAGGTCCATGCCCCCCTCCTCTCTTTGTTTTCCCGCTTTTCATTATATAAACTAGTGGTATTTGCTTAAAAAAAAAAACCCTAGACCCTAAACCCTAAACCAAACAAAACCATAACCAACCCTTCCATTTTCTCTCTAGAGATAGGAGATTTTTGGTGATTTCTAGCCACCCAAAATGGAATCACATCCGGCTACATTCCGGCCGCCCAGGCCACCGGATCCGACCACCAATAGATCCCCCTCACTTCCCTCTATAACCTACACCCAACCGCCGGCAATAAACTGGCCGGAATCTGATGAAAATAGGGGCCAAAAACCGGATCTGCCGCAAGCTATTTCTGCCGAAAAATACTATTCCGGTGATACCCACGCCGGCGCACCACTGCCGGTCGATAGCCCTCTTCCAGACGATCACAACCATGGTCGCCGTTCACCATATGGAGCCTCCGATCGATCGGAATTGCATCTGAAAGTCCCGCCTGCGCTGCCTGCCGTTTTTCAATTTTTCGGCGCCTCCGGTGGGACCCACGGTCGCGGACCACTGCCAGTCGGTAGCCCTTCTCCAGACGATCACAACCATGGTCGCCACTCACCATTTGGAGCTCCCAATCGACCGGAATTGCACCTGGAAGGTCCGCCTGCGCTGCCTGCCGAATCGCTGCCTCCCTTTCATTTTTCCGGCGCCACCAGTGGGACCCACAGTGGCGGACCACCCCATACCGACTCCTCTCATCATGGGCAACATCCATATCATATGGGTCTTCATCAATTTCATCCCAATCTCGCGAATCGAACGGATCCAATCCCTCAAGGTCAAAAGTCCGATTCTCTCTTAATTGACCCCACAAATGTGTTCGATTCTGCAATTAAACGTGGGGTAAATGAAATTCAAGCCCCAAATACTCTGGGTAATGTTCCAATTGCTGAGATTACATCATTAATTTGTCGAATTTTGGAATCAAATGGTGTTCTTCACACCTCTAGCGCTGCTGGTCAGATTTCTTCCATTTCTGAGCATTATTTGAGAAAATTGACACCTCCGATGAACTCAGAAGGTCCAAAAACATCAGAAGGGCCTTCCAATTTGACCGAAAATATTACATTGGATTTTATGCCAAAATGCACACAAATCGAGGCAGTTGGTACTACTGTTTCTGGCCAGAATTCTGTATTTTTGACACTTCCATCATCTCCAGAGCATATGAAAACCTTTGGAGAGACCATTGCTCCAGCTGAAACTGACGGGAAATCTACATTGGGAAACGTGCCAAGCGGCACACATACCGAGGCAAATCCTTCTAATGTTTTTGGACCTCCTTTGATCCCAGGAACTGCACCACTGGCTCCAAATCATGGAAAAACCCCAAGGATCAACACTTTACCACCTAGTACATCCCAAACTGCGCGTACCATCAACGCGCGAGTCCCTCCTGCACGTAAGCAACCCCCACCACCACGTGCAACACAACGAGCGACTGCAACTTCCACAACTGCTCATTCTGGTCCAAAATCTTATGCTGCAGCAGTTGGTAATGTGCCAGTACTTTCTCAAGCAGAGAGGAGTCAAAAGAAGTCCTTTGCTCAAATTCTTCGAGCATCACAAGAATCTACTGACCACAAGCTCATTTCTAGGGACCCTTTCATCCATCATGGTGAACCTGCAGTTCTATTCACAGAGGCAGATGAAGAAGTCTTGGCTGAGCCATACAAGTTTACTCTTGTTGGCAAATTTGTGCACCGGAGGCCATCTATGCTTAAGGTACATGAAAACTTTTCTCGCTTTGGTTTTTGTGGTGATTATACTATTGGTCTAATTGATGCCACACACATTTTGATTCACTTGGCGCACGAGGATGACTATGCACGGTTATTCCTCAAACCACTGTGGTATATTGATGGTTCCCCTATGAGAGTCTTCAAATGGACTCCAAGCTTTAGTCCACTGCAAGAGACCCCAATTGCTCCAGTCTGGGTATCCTTTCCACTGCTGCCTATTCACTTTCGGGCTAAGAGCAGTTTATATGCTATTGCTAAAGCTATTGGCCTTCCGTTGCGTATTGATGAGGCAACATCTGATCTTCGCCGCCCTAGTGAGGCTAGAGTATGTGTGGAGGTTAATTTGGACTACGATCTCCCTGACAGAGTTTGGATTGAGAGGGAAAAGATCGGTGGCTATTGGCAACAAGTTATATATGACCAGAAGCCCGAATTTTGTTACAAATGCAGACATTTTGGGCACTTAGAAGTTCAGTGTAAACTTGGCATCAGATCAGCACCACCTCCTGTTGTTGAGCCTATCCCTAAACCTATTATCCCTGCTAAGGATAAGGACAAGGGAAAGGCAATTCAGGGTGAGCCACGTCAGAGGTGGACCCCAGTTCGTAGAGAGCAGAAGAGACAGCAGGCTAGCACATCAGGTGCACATGTTTCCCAAGCAGATCAACCTATTGTAGCCCAGTCAATTGCATCCATAGTAGACACTGCTTCAGTTAATCCTCCAAGAGTGCAGTCAGTAGCTCCAGACAATATTGCTCCTTTGAGTGCCATTACACCAGCCTTGGCTCCATCACAGCCTGTTATTCATGTTGACAGTGATTACACTGACCCCTTGGCTCACGACAAGTCTCGGCGAACACATGATTCAGAGGCTACAGATAGAGTTGTCAGACAGCTTCCCGGTCCTACACCTGGCCGTACTAGTAATCCTGCCTCCAGTTCTCCACTTGTTTGTCAACAGAACATTGAAGCTTCTATTCCTTCAGTAGAATCTGATCAGTCGGATACTGAAGCTACATCACAGATTGAGGTCCATCAGCAGGGTGTGTTCCGTAGGTCTTCTGCTGAGGATTTAGTGGGTATGGCTGGTAGATCAGAGGATGACGGTTTTGTCCGAGTCACAAGAAAGAAACACCCACGTTCTACTGATACTCCACATCCGAGCAGAAGGATCACCAGGAGTCAGTCACATGATACCTCTTCACATTCTCCATCCCTATGAGTGCCATCATTTGGAATGTGAGAGGTGTAGCTAGTGTAGCTACTCGTCGGCGCCTGAAGAAACTTATACAGCTTCATCAGGTTTATCTGTTAGTTTTACTGGAGCCTTTTGTTCTTCAACACAGCTTTGCATATATTCGACGTTACCTGCGCTTCGATACGGGAGCTCAGAATGAATCGAATAAGATTTGGTTTTTCTGGAACTCGGGGACTAATGTTACTATTATTGTTGATCATCCCCAATTTCTTCACGTTAAAGTTGAGGACCCCAGACTAGCTCTTCCCATATATTTTACTCCAGTTTACGCTTCTTGTGATGCTTCTGTCAGGAGGGATTTGTGGGCGGGTCTTCACCACATCCCCCTCGATATGGAGGACCCTTGGATAGTTGGGGGAGACTTTAACGTTATTACTCATGATGGAGAGCGCACGGGTCATAATACTCGTGATCGAGGCACTATAGCTTTTTCTGATATGATGTTGGACAGTGGTCTAGAGGATGCAGGTTTCCTTGGGAATCGATACACTTGGACTAATGGGCGGGTCAGAAAGAGATTGGATAGAGTACTCATTAATTCTTCAGCTGCAGCATTTTGTCGACAGCTTACAGTGAAGCACTTGAACAGGACTTCATCTGATCACTCACCTTTATTACTTCAGTGGACTTCTGATGATGACTTGGGGCCTAGGCCTTTCAGATTCCTCAACGTTTGGACCAAGCATCATGATTTTTTAGCATTTGTCTCTCAGAAGTGGTCACTCCCCACTCATCTTACGGGGATGGCCGCTCTTTGGGAGAAATTCTTCAGGATGAAACAGGGATTGCGCTGGTGGAATCGACATGTGTTTGGAGACATTTTCCAGCGAGTGAGGGATGCTGAGGACAGGGTTGATGAGGCAGAAATTGTATTTGACAGTGACCCTACACCGGAACATCGTGACATACTGCATCAGGTTCAGGCAGCTTTGAACCAGACTTTATCTATTGAGGAGGGCTTCTGGAAGCAAAGGGCTGGCTCACGTTGGGTATGTGAAGGAGATCACAATACTCGATACTTCCATGCGATGGTTCAAGGACGCCGTATCAGATCGCGTATTAGGTCCATCAGGACACAGGCAGGGGAAGTCTTAGCTACTCCTACTGATATTCAGAACTCGGCTATTGCCTTCTACCAGGATCTCTTCTCTACTCCTCCACAACCTTTAGACCACATCCATTCTGATGTCATTCCGAGGCTATTGACGGAGGAAGATAATTTGGCACTAAACCGCCCCCCTTTGATTCATGAGGTACGGGAGGCAGTTTTCAGTATTGATGCTGACAGTGTCGCTGGCCCGGATGGCTTCTCATCCCTATTCTTCCAGCATTGCTGGGATATTATTCAGGAGGATGTTTACAGGGCGGTATTGGACTTCTTTGATGGTGGTCATCTTCCACGGGGTTTTGCTGCCACTTCTATTGTCTTGCTACCTAAGAAAGTTGGTGCTTGCAGATGGACTGAATTCAG
>NW_019252694.1:449531-455923 GCF_002742605.1 Olea europaea var. sylvestris | reverse complement strand
CCTAATACTTCATTATGAAATCGTGAGCTAAACCCTAAACGGTCGCAACATTTTCGAAAAGTAATTATGGTCCCATAACGGACACTATCTGCAAAAGTTATGCTCAATTCTTCGAAAAACGTCAATCCAAATACGCAGGTGCACGTTCTTCATAAAATGGTCATAATCCCTCATACGTCACGATGAAGTGGTGAGTGCAATCCAAAAGGGTTGCTACATTTTCGAAAAGTACTTATGGGCCCAAAACGGACACCGTGTACATAAGTTACGTTCAATTCTTCGAACGCCGACAATCCAAATATGTAAGTGCTCATTCTTCGAAAGAAAAATGCCCAAAATCCCACTATTTCATTCTTCTGCTGGAGACTATGGCAGGATCTCATACCAGTAGATGTTGTTATTCAGAGGAGAATTGGATGTCAGTTAGCTTCTCGTTGTCAGTGTTGTTCCGAGATTGAGACCATCAATCATATTTTCACGAGCAGCAGCATCTCCGACCAGGTATGGCAGCACTTTGGAGACATCTTTCAGATACCTATGACTTCAGGGGAGGGGGTCAGACAGAGGTTCCAGAGATGGCGGTATTCTGGACAGCACATTTACCGTGGACACATTCGTATTATCATTCCTCTACTGATATTTTGGTTTCTATGGACTGAGAGGAGTGATGTGAAGCATAGAGGTATTCGTATGGTGGCCAGACGTATTATTTGGAGGGTCTACCGCATGATCTCCTTTCTTCATATGGGAGGACTATTCCGAGTTGAGCATTGGCGAGGAGATGTGACACTTGCACCCTTTTTTGGAATTTCTTTGACCCGTCCTCTCCCACCACCACCTATTATGGTTGTTTGGCGCACTCCACCAGTGGGATCCTTCAAGATCAACACTGATGGATGCGTCAAAGATGGATTTGCAAGTGGTGGAGGCATCATTAGGGACTACGCAGGATACTGTATCAGGGCATTCTCAGCATCCTATGGCCCATGTTTCATTTTGGAAGCTGAGCTCAGAGCCATACTAGATGGGCTTCTATTCGCCAGAGGACTTGGGATTTCAGCTATCTGGCTTGAGGCAGATTCAACATTGGCTATTCACTGCATCACCAAAGGTGGAGGACCATGGTCGATCCAGGGTATCCTCAGACAGATCAGAGACTTCATTTGCTTCGATAGAGACACAGTTTCTCACATCTACAGAGAGGGTAACCAGGTTGCAGATTCTCTTGCTTCAGAAGGCCGGGATCACCAGCGCTACCAAGAATATGGACCACTTGACCTGCCTCTACAGATTAGGGCATTGGTACAAATCGACAGCTATGGATTGCCCAGCTTTAGAGGTTTGTAGTTTAGGCAATCATTATTTCATTTTTCTTTGTACAAGGAAGTAGTACTTCCTCATTTACTTTATTCGTTTTTAATATTTCATTTGTTGCACTGTTGCTTTTTGGAGGTCAGGTTTATGCCCCCCTCCTTCCCTGTACTTTTGATTTCTATGAAATAAACATGGTTGGGGAACCCTTAACCCCCATCGACCTTCCTTGGTGGACCCTAAAAAGTCATTAAGGATGTGTGGATGTCTTTATTAAAAAAAAAAAAAAACCCTAAACCCTAAACCAAAACCGCCCTATTTGCAGATCTACCTCCAAAACGCTCTTCCTTCTCTCTAGAATGGGAGAAAACCTCCAAAACTCCAACAAACCTGATCCACCACCGAAACCACCAGATTGCACCACTCCAAGTGGTGGAAAATCATCACCAACAACCACCCAAACATCTCCTATAACACCAATATCAAATTCAACCCCCAAGTCAATAGATCTAAGTTTGAAAAATCATGGCACGAATCCCAATGTCATCGTAACACACACTTCTGATAAGAATTTGGATATGGGACCACCACCAATGAACTCAGAAGGCCCAAAAACCCCTGGGGTGGTGTCCTCGACGTCCAATTTCGTCGGAATTGAAACTTTGGAAAAAGTGCAGCCCGAAACTGATTTTGAAATTAATTCTCGTACGAAGCTCCAACAGAGACACGCGCCACATATTCAGAATTCCCATGAAATGGTGAACTTTCGGTCAAAAAATCACGACAATCGGAGGTCGGACGCTCCTGTTACGGCACCAAACGTAAACGGGAAGTTTGTCGAAAAACTGCGATTTTCGGCCTCTACAGTTCTCACCTCGGGAAACGCGCCTGACCGCGTTATTCAGCATGAAATTCCGCACAAGACTGTTGAAAATCATAAAATTCTGCCTCCGGTTGATTTTGGCCGGAAAACGGAGCCGCTAGCGGCCGGCCGGCGGCATTCCGGTGACCATCCGGCAACTTTTGTCCAAAATATTCGTCCAATTAATCTAAATCCATTTTTGTCATCGGTTTTTCCACATGAGGCCCAGACAGTGCTCAATCAGGGACGAAAGACCTATGCTACTGTAGTTTCTGGCCGTCCAAGCCTATCTCAAGCTGAGCGAAGTTCACGGAAGTCGTTTACATCGGTTATACAGGGTATAGATGACTCTTCCACTGCTGGATTTGCTGCTAAAGAACCCTTTATACATATGGGTGAGCCGGCAGTGATTTTGACTGAGTCCGAGGAGGTTACACTTGCTGATCCATACAAGTATACACTTGTGGGGAAATTTCCACATCGCAAGCCAACCATGAAGAAGGTACGTGAGAATTTTTCTAAGTTTGGGTTCCATGGTTGTTTCGAGGTGGGACTGATTGACGCAACACACATTCTTATACACCTTACACATGAGGAGGATTACAGCAGGCTTTTTCTTAAACCTTCATGGTATATTGACAGTTGTCCAATGAGAGTCCTTAAGTGGACATGTGACTTTTCACCTGAGCAAGAGACTTCGATAGTTCCCGTATGGGTATCGTTCCCTCTGCTTCCAGTACATTTACGTGCGAAGGGTTTCCTTTTCGCCTTATCTAGGGCAATAGGAATGCCCTTGAGAATTGATGAGGCCACCACCGACTTGAGACGACCTAGTGAGGCAAGGGTGTGCATTGAGGTGAATTTGGGGCATAAGTTGCCCGACAGGGTCTGGATTGAGCGCGCTGATAACCGTGGCTTCTGGCAGACGGTTATCTATGAGAAGCGGCCAATTTTTTGCTTCTCTTGTAAACACTTGGGGCATTCTTATGATCAGTGCACTACGGTTCCTCCTCCTCCTCCTACAGTTGTTGTGCACCCCCCTGTTCGACCCCCTATTACTAGGACTGATAAGGATAAGGGCAAGGTGACGTTTGTAGAGCCAAAGAAGCAGTGGGTTCCAGTTTCAGCAGTGCCTTCTGTGCTTCCCACTACTACTATCGCAGTTGTGACAGAGTCAGAATCTGCATCGACAGTTCCTACCTCTACTCCTATCACAGTTGATCCAGAGGTACCTCCGTATATTCATTCAGCTGCTGAGCCTACTCCAAATGCTCCTATCGTGGCACCCACTTCTCCTATTATTACTTCCATAGCTCCTATTACAACAGCTACTACTGATGTACCCCCTGAGCCGACACATATGAGTTCTCCACCATTGAAGACACACACAAATGGTACTCAATCAGCGCAGGGATCAGGTACCGGGACAGTTCCTCAAACCACTCTTGCACAGGGATTGTTGGCTGAGATCAGCTCAGAGCGACATGGTGTCAAGCATATGTTGATTGATCACTTTAAGAAGGACCATGGAATGAAAGTTGGATCTACCATGAGATTTGCTATTGAGGACCTGGTTTTTAAGCTCTTTGGAGAAGGACCTTCTGTGAGTAAGACTCCTACGCATACACCTTCACCTAGTCTTTCTATCATAGCTCCTACACACAATAAGGTGAAAGAACATATACAGAGAGACATGGATGGCATGGGCCTTGGAAACTGCATGCAAAATGCAGAGGACGATGTCCCTACAGCAAGCAGGTCAATCTCCCACGGTTCAGATGTCGTAGCACAGAACACCATGAGATTAGACGCACCTACGACTAGTACAATGAGATCAGATGCACCCACTTTTCGCCCGACATTCAGTGCACCACCATCTGAACAGTTCTTATCACCAAAGCAGGCTCCTACACGCAGGCGAGACCCCTCTCCAACGAGCGAGCCAGACATCGCAGACTACTATGATCCAGAAATGTTTCAAACCAGACGTATGACCCGATCAATGTCTATGTACTACCACCCAAAGATTTACCCTCGGGAATACCCTTGAGTACCTTTCATTAGTTTTTGTTCGTGTCCTGTTTACTGTGATTGCATTTTATCTTCAGATATTTGTTACAATTTATATTTGCTGGAGGTCAGGTCCATGCCCCCCTCCTCTATTTGTTTTCTCGCTTTTCATTATATAAAATAAACCACACTAGTGGTATTTGCTTAAAAAAAAAAAAAAAAAAACCCTAAACCCTAAACCCTAAAACCCTAAAACCCTAAACCCTAAACCCTAAACCCTAAAACCCTAAAACCCTAAACCCTACACCCTACACCCTACACCCTAAACCCTACACCCTAAACCGTTTTTTTCTCTCTCTACCTCCAAAACACTCTCCCTTCTCTCTAGAATGGGAGAAAACCTCCAAAACTCCAACACACTTGATCCACCACCAAAACCACCGGATTGCAGCACTCTAAGTGGTGGAAAATCATCACCAACAACCACCCAAACATCTCCTATAACACCAATATCAGATTCATCCCCCAACTCAATAGATCTGAGTTTGAAAAATCATGGCACGAATCCCAAGGTCATCGAAACACCCCCCTACGCATTGAATCAGGGTCTGGGACCATCACCAATGATTCCAGAAGGGCCGAAAACCCTGGGGGTGGTAGAGATTTCATCCGAATCGCCCGAAATTGACAAATCGGATCCCGAGGGGCCAAAAACTGATTTTTCAATTAACCCTTCCACAGAGCTCAAACAGGGACACGCGCCTGACCATCAGATTTTCCATGAAAAGGCGAACCTTCGACTAAAAAATCATCCAATTCCGACTCCGGACGCGCCCTCAACGGCGATCGCAATTTCCGGCCAGTCGCTCGGAAAATCGCAGATTCCGGCCAATCCTGAACTCGTTTCGGAAAACGGAACATACCGTGATGATCAGCATGAAATTCTACATCTGGCTGTGAAAAATCATAATTTTCTGACACCGTTGGAAAATCGCCGCCGGTCAACGGCCGGCGCGTGGTGGTCACGCGCCGGTGACACTTCACCAGAATGTGGGGAATTTTGTTACGGACCCAATTCTATCATCGGTTTTTCCACATGAGGCCTATATAGTGCTCAATCAGGGCTGAAAGACCTATGCTATTGCAGTTTCTGGCCGTCCGGGCCTGTCTCAAGCTGAACGGAGTTCACGAAAGTCGTTTGCATCGGTTATACAGGGTATAGATGACTCTTCCACTGCTGGGTTTGCTGCTAAAGAACCCTTTATACATATGGGTGAGCCGGCAATAGTTTTGACTGAGTCCGAGGAGGCTACACTCGCTGATCCTTACAAGTATACACTTGTGGGGAAATTTCCACATCGCAAGCCAACCATGAGGAAGGTACGTGAGATTTTTTCTAAGTTTGGGTTCCATGGTTGTTTCAAGGTGGGATTGATTGACACAACACACATTCTTATACACCTTACACATGAGGAGGATTACAGCAGGCTTTTTCTTAAACCTTCATGGTATATTGATGGTTGTCCGATGAGAGTCCTTAAGTGGACATGTGACTTTACACCTGAGCAGGAGACGCCGATAGTTCCCGTACGGGTATCGTTCCCTCTGCTTCCAGTACATTTACGTGCGAAGGGGTTCCTTTTCGCCTTATCTGGGGCAATAGGAATGCCCTTGAGAATTGATGAGGCCACCACCGACTTGAGACGACCTAGTGAGGCAAGGGTGTGCATTGAGGTGAATTTGGGGCATAAGTTGCCCGACAGGGTTTGGATTGAGCGTGCTGGTAACCGTGGCTTCTGGCAGACAGTTATCTATGAGAAGCGGCCAATTTTTTGCTTCTCTTGTAAACACTTGGGTCATTCTTATGATCAGTGTACTACGGTTCCTCCTCCTCCTCCTGCAGTTGTTGCGCACCCCCCTGTTCGGCCCCCTATTACTAGGACTGATAAGGATAAGGGCAAGGTAACGTTTGTGGAGCCAAAGAAACAGTGGGTTCCAGTTTCAGTAGTGCCTTCTGTGCTTCCCACTACTACTACCGCAGTTGTGACTGAGTCAGAATCTGCATCGACAGTTCCTACCTCTACTCGTATCACAGTTCATCCAGAGGTACCTCTGTATATTCATTCAGTTGCTAAGCCTACTCCAAATGCTCCTATCGAGGTACCCACTTCTCCTATTATTACTTCCATAGCTCCTATTCCCACAGCTA
>NW_019252694.1:404387-449228 GCF_002742605.1 Olea europaea var. sylvestris | reverse complement strand
GACTAGTACAATGAGATCAGATGCACCCGCTTTTCGCCCGACATTCAGTGCACCACCATCTGAACAGTACTTATCAACAAAGCGGGCTCCTACACGCAGGCGAGACCCCTCTCCAACGAGCGAGCCAGACATCGCAGACTACTATGATCCAGAAATATTTCAAACCAGACGCATGACTCGATCAATGTCTATGTACTACCACCCGAAGATTTACCCTCGGGAATACCCTTGAGTACCTATCATTAGTTTTTGTTCGTGTCTTGTTTACTGTGATTGCATTTTATCTTCAAATATTTGTTACAATTTACATTTTCTGGAGGTCAGGTCCATGCCCCCCTCCTCTATTTGTTTTCCCGCTTTTCATTATATAAAATAAACCACACTAGTGGTATTTGCTTAAAAAAAAAAAAACCCTAAACCCTAAACCCAAAATCCAAAACCCTAAACCCAAAACCCTAAACCCTACAGACAGATCAGAGACTTCATTTGCTTCGATAGAGACACAGTTTCTCACATCTACAGAGAGGGTAACTAGGTTACAGATTCTCTTGCTTCAGAAGACTGGGATCACCAGCGCTACCAAGAATATGGACCACTTGACCTGCCTCGACAGATTAGGGCATTGGTACAAATTGACAGATATGGATTGCCCAGCTTTAGAGGTTTGTAGTTTAGGCAATCATTATTTCATTTTTCTTGTACAAGGAAGTAGTACTTCCTCATTTACTTTATTCGTTTTTAATATTTCATTTGTTGCACTGTTGCTCTTTGGAGGTCAGGTTTATGCCCCCCTCCTTCCCTGTACTTTTGATTTCTATGAAATAAACATGGTTGGGGAACCCTTAACCCCCATCGACCTTCCTTGGTGGACCCTAAAAAGTCATTAAGGATGTGTGGATGTCTTTATTAAAAAAAAAAAAAAAACATTTTTCCCTCTCTACCTCCAAAACGCTCTCCCTTCTCTCTAGAATGGGAGAAAACCTCCAAAACTCCAACAAACTTGATCCACCACCAAAACCACCGGATTGCAGCACTCTAAGTGGTGGAA
Organism: Olea europaea var. sylvestris; assembly: GCF_002742605.1. Taxonomy (NCBI): domain Eukaryota; kingdom Viridiplantae; phylum Streptophyta; class Magnoliopsida; order Lamiales; family Oleaceae; genus Olea; species Olea europaea. The sequence continues at coordinate 448,180 of NW_019252694.1, read as the reverse complement.
AATCATCACCAACAACCACCCAAACATCTCCTATAACACCAATATCAGATTCATCCCCCAACTCAATAGATCTGAGTTTGAAAAATCATGGAACGAATCCCAAGGTCATCGAAACACCCCCCTACGCATTGAATCAGGGTCTGGGACCATCACCAATGATTCCAGAAGGGCCGAAAACCCTGGGGGTGGTAGAGATTTCATCCGAATCGCCCAAAATTGACAGATCGGATCCCGAGGGGCCAAAAACTGATTTTTCAATTAACCCTTCCACAGAGCTCAAACAGGGACACGCGCCTGACCATCAGATTACCCATGAAAATGTGAACCTTCGACTGAAAAATCATCCAATTCCGATTCCGGACGCGCCCTCACCGGCGATCGCAATTTCCGGCCAGTTGCTCGGAAAATCACAGATTTCGGCCAATCCTGAACTATTTTCGAAAAACGGAACATACCGTGATGATCAGCATGAAATTCTGCATTTGCCTGTGAAAAATCATAATTTTCTGACACCGTTGGAAAATCGCCGCGGGTCAACGGTCGGTCAACGGCCGGCGCGTGGTGGTCACGCGCCGGTGACACTTCTCCAGAATGTGGGGAATTTTGTTACGGACCCAATTCCATCATCGATTTTTCCACATGAGGCCCATACAGTGCTCAACCAGGGCCGAAAGACCTATGCTACTGCAGTTTCTGGCCGTCCGGGCTTGTCTCAAGCTGAACGGAATTCACGAAAGTCGTTTGCATCGGTTATACAGGGTATAGATGACTCTTCCACTGCTGGGTTTGCTGCTAAAGAACCCTTTATACATATGGGTGATCCGGCAATAGTTTTGACTGAGTCCGAGGAGGCTACACTCGCTGATCCTTACAAGTATACGCTTGTGGGGAAATTTCCACATCGGAAGCCAACCATGAGGAAGGTACGTGAGATTTTTTCTAAGTTTGGGTTCCATGGTTGTTTCGAGGTGGGATTGATTGACACAATACACATTCTTATACACCTTACACATGAGGAGGATTACAGCAGGCTTTTTCTTAAACCTTCATGGTATATTGATGGTTGGCCGATGAGAGTCCTTAAGTGGACATGTGACTTTACACCTGAGCAGGAGACTCCGATAGTTCCCGTATGGGTATCGTTCCCTCTGCTTCCAGTACATTTACGTGCGAAGGGGTTCCTTTTCGCCTTATCTGGGACAATAGGAATGCCCTTGAGAATTGATGAGGCCACCACCGACTTGAGACGACCTAGTGAGGCAAGGGTGTGCATTGAGGTGAACTTGGGGCATAAGTTGCCCGACAGGGTTTGGATTGAGCGTGCTGGTAACCGTGGCTTCTGGCAAACAGTTATCTATGAGAAGCGGCCGATTTTTTGCTTCTCTTGTAAACACTTGGGTCATTCTCGTATCACAGTTGATCCAGAGGTACCTCCGTATATTCATTCAGTTGCTGAGCCTACTCCAAATGCTCCTATCGAGGTACCCACTTCTCCTATTATTACTTCCATAGCTCCTATTCCCACAGCTACTACTGATGTACCCCCTGAGCCGACGCATATGAGTTCTCCACCATTGAAGACACACACAGATGGTACTCAATCAGCGCAGGGATCAGGTACCGAGACAGTTCCTCAAACCACTCTTGCACAGGGGTTGTTGGCTGAGATCAGCTCAGAGCGACATGGTGTCAAGCATATGCTGATTGATCACTTTAAGAAGGACCATGGAATGAAAGTTGGATCTACCATGAGATTTGCTATTGAGGACTTGGTTTTTAAGCTCTTTGGAGAGGGACCTTCTGTGAGTAAGACTCCTACGCAGACACCTTCACCTAGTCCTTCTATCACAGCTCCTACACACAATAAGGTGAAAGAACATATACAGAGAGACATGGATGGCATGGGACTTGGAAACTGCATGCAAAATGCAGAGGACGATGTCCCTACAGCAAGCAGGTCAATCTCCCATGATTCAGATGTCGTAGCACAGAACACCATGAGATTAGACGCACCTACGACTAGTACAATGAGATCAGATGCACCCGCTTTTCGCCCGACATTCAGTGCACCACCATCTGAACAGTACTTATCAACAAAGCGGGCTCCTACACGCAGGCGAGACCCCTCTCCAACGAGCGAGCCAGACATCACAGACTACTATGATCCGGAAATGTTTCAAACCAGACGCATGACTCGATCAATGTCTATGTACTACCACCCGAAGATTTACCCTCGGGAATACCCTTGAGTCCCTTTCATTAGTTTTTGTTCGTGTCTTGTTTACTGTGATTGCATTTTATCTTCAAATATTTGTTACAATTTACATTTGCTGGAGGTCAGGTCCATGCCCCCCTCCTCTATTTGTTTTCCCGCTTTTCATTATTAAAAAAAAAAAAAACCCTAAACCCTAAACCCTAAAACCCTAAACCCTAAACCCTAAAACCCTAAACCCTAAACCCTAAACCCTAAAACCTAAACCCAAACCCTAAAACCCTAAACCCTAAACCTTAAACCAACAAGGCTGTATTATCTGAAGGCCCTTGTGCCAATAAATCTGAAAGCTCTAATGCCAATATTGAACAAGAAGCATTAAAGCTTCATAAACTATCTGTCGAAGAGTATACTACTTCGTCTCCCTCAAGGGGTGTTTTCTGATATCCAGGCGAGGGTGAAGGCCTCTGATGGTAAGCCGATGCTGAGGCGACGATAAAGAAGATGAGGGCTGAGGCGGACGAGGCCAATTCTCACAAGATTGAATATATGGCGAAACTTGATTCCGCCTTGGCCCATATTGAGTCCCTGAAACGGGAGGTCTACGAATCTCAATGCGAGGTGGCCTCCTTGACAAAGAAAGTGGAGATCTCCAACCAGCATCAGAAAGTTACTGCCGAGGCCCTCGAGAAAGCAAATCAAGACTTGGCCGGAGCTACAGAAGCCAATAGGTTTCTGGAGAGTCAGATGAAGTGGTATACTGATGACTCCGCCATCGCGAGGCAGGAGCTTTCCGAAGCTCGAGGAAAGGCAGTCGAGGAATATGTTGCCCATTTTCATGAAACTGCTGAGTACAAGAGCTTCGCTGAGTACTGGAGATGGTATGGGTACGCTGGGGTCATCGAAAGAGTAGAGGAACTCTTCCCTGAAGCTGATTCTTCTAGGTTAAGGAAAGAATTCCTAGGTGAAGTCCTGCAGACCCCTGCAGGTGAGGTGGAAAGGGGTACTGCAGCTGAAGCTGAAGAGGAGGCTGGCGATAAGCCTGAAGGGAGTGAGGTACCTCCAACAAACGAAGCTCCAGCCACTGCAGCCCCTTAGCATTTTCTTTTTCTCTTTTTAAATTTCCAATGTAATGGCCTGAGGCCCACCATTTGTACCATTTTGAACATGAATGAATTTCTTTGCTTTCTTAGCTTCTTCCGTGTGTAGAATTTATGACAATTATGCAACGTATAATAAGACCACATCCTTGCCATCCATGTCTTCGTAATTAATAACTTGCCGTGGCACCCTTAATGAATTAACGAGGCTTCCATCACTGGCTATTCGACTTCGACATTCAGCTATGTCGAATGGAGGCATATGGCGTGAGCCTTAGGAGCGAGCGATGAGGCTTTTCAGTCTCTCTACTCCGAGGCTCCTGCGTTTCGACGCATGGTGAATGGTGCATCCATGCAGTGGCCTCCCCATTTCGACGTTTAGCATCGTCGAATGGAGGCATGTGGCGTGCGCCTCTGGTGCGATCGAGGAGACTGTTCAGTCCCTCTACTCTGAGGCGCCCACGCTTCAACCCATTGCGGATTAACAAGATGTTTGATACAAAGTTTTATTGATGTTTAAAAAGAGAAGTCTGGGTAGAGAGCTTCCAGGACTACATTTTACTGGTAGTAAATCAGCAAGTGTTCGATGTTCCATGGACGAGGTTGTACCTTGCCATCCATGTCTTCAATGCGGTGTGTCCCAGGTCGGATTTCTTCTTTGACTTTGTATGGCCCTTCCCAGTTTGGTCCCAGGGTCCCCTCGTTGGGCTCCTTCGATAAAAAGACCCTTCGTAGAACGAGCTCGTTGATCCTAAATGATTTCTTCCGCAATTTGGAGTTGTAGTACTTGGCCATTTTTCTTTGGTAAATGACAAGCTTTGCTTGTGAGGCGTCCCTTTTTTCATCAATGAAGTCTAGGTCCCCTCTCTGGAGTGCATCGTTTAACACCTCGCTGAAATGAAGACGACGTGGTGATGGTATCCCCACTTCGACAGGAATCATGGCTTCTGTGCCGTATGTCATGGAGAAGGGGGTTTCTCCCGTCGGCGTCTTGGTAGTGGTTCTGATTGCCCATAAGACATGTGGGAGTTTATCTACCCACGCTCCTTTTGAGGCATCCAGTTTTCTTTTTAGGACATGCTTGATCGTTTTGTTAACGACTTCCACCTGTCCATTGGCCTGGGGGTGATGAGGGGAGGAGAAGTGTTTCTTTATACCCAGTTCATCACACATGTCCCGTACCTTCTTGTTGTCGAACTGTCGCCCATTGTCGAAGACGATGGAATGAGGAATGCCGAACCTGCAGATGATGTTCTTCCACAGAAATTTGGAGGTGTTCGTTTCCGTTATCTTTGCAAGTGGTTCGGCTTCTACCCACTTCGTGAAGTAGTCTATCGCTATTATAACGAAGCTGACCCCTCTTCTACCTTTAGGTAGGGGACCTATGAGGTCCACGCCCCATTTCGAAAATGGCCATGGGCTGGAGACCACAGTCAGCTCTTGGGATGGTTGCCTTTGTATGGGGGAGAAGCGTTGGCATTTGTCGCATTTCCTAGCGAACTGGATTGCGTCCTTTTTGAGGGTCGGCCAGTAGTAGCCTTGTCTCAGCACCTTTTGTGCCAGCGTCAAGCTTCCTGAGTGATTCCCGCATATACCTTCGTGGATCTCTCTCAATATGTAATCTGCTTCTTCCCCACCAACGCAACGAAGGAGTGGCTGTGAGAAGCCTCTCTTGAAGAGCACGTCATCTGCGAGTACGAAGTGGGCAGACTTCCTTCTCAGCTTGTAGCCTCCTCCTTGTTAGGTGGGAGGACCTGGTCTTGTAAGAAAACAATGATTGGCTGCATCCAGGTCGGAGTTCCTTCGACCCACATGACATCTGGGGGTTAAGTTGATGGTTTTCCGAGGTTCTCTATCGGAACAAATGCTAGCAGTTCAGAGTCTCTGCTGCTGGCTAGCTTTGATAGTGCATCGGCGTGAAAATTCTCCTCGCGTGGGATTTGTGTTATTTCGACCCTGTCGAACAATCCCAGTAGACTCCTTACCAGTTTTAGGTAGAAAACCATACCTTTTTCCTTTGCCACGAAGTCGCCCTTGACCTGGCTTACAATAAGCTGGGAATCACTACTCACGTGGAGCCTCTGAGCTTGCATCTCTCTTGCCAACCTTAGGCCAGCAATGAGGGCCTCATATTCTGCAGCATTGTTCATTGCCTTGAACCCAAACCTCACTACCGAGGCCAATCTGTGACCTTTCGGACTGGTCAAAACAACTCTTGCCCCTGATCCCGAGTCCCTGGCCGATCCATCGACAAACAAATTCCATGTTGGAGGGTCGGCATTTTCCATTTCCTAACCCCAAATGCGCATTTTTGGGAGTTCAGCCTCATCCCATATCTTCGCAGGATCTGGAATGCTGAGTCGAGGTGAGTCACGTGGTCTTCTGCCTTGAGGGTTTTCACTAACATGTCATCTACGTAAACTTCCATCGTCTTTCCCAGGAGTTCAGAGAACATCTTATTGATGAGCCTCTGGTACGTTGCCCCGGCGTTCTTCAAGCCGAAGGGCATCATCTTGTAGCAGTAAAGGCCTCTGTCTGTAATAAACGACGTGATTTCCTCGTCGCCTGGGAACATGGGGATCTGATTATAACCTGAGTAGGCGTCCATGAAACTTAGGAGTTCATGCCCTGCTGTCGTAACAATCAGTTGATCGATTCTGGGAAGGGGGAAGCTATCTTTGGGGCATGCATGGTTGAGATCGAAAAAGTCTACGCATACCCTCCACTTACCGTTGTGTTTCTTTACGAGCACCGGATTGGATACCCACTTTGGATACCTCGCCTCCCTAATGAAACCGTTGTCAATCAGTTTTTTCACTTCCAGCTTTAGGGCCTCATACCTCTCTGGATTGAGAGATCGTCTTTTCTGTCTATGCGGGGCAGCTTCGGGATCAATTCCCAGGTGGTGGCAGCTGACTTTAGGGTCAATGCCTACCATATCCCCGTGTCTCCAAGCAAAGACGTCCACATTCCTGATGAGGAAAGTTTTCATGATGTCTTTCAGGTGGGTCGGAAGATCTCTTCCTACCCTTAGTACTTTTGTGGGGTCTCACAGGTCCACAGCAAATTCTTCTAATTCTTCTACCGGGGCTGACCGATGTTCGTTGTGAGAGACGCGAGGGTCGATTTCATCAATCAACGTCATCTCCCTATCATTTTCCCTTGGAGCGTCGACCATCTCCACATCGAGGTCTATACCTCGGGATCGATCATCGTCTTGGGCCTCTGCAAGGACGTCCATCATGATCACATCAGTGATTACGTGGACGTCTCGGGGCTCTGCCTTTCTAATCGAATTCAAGTAACATTCCCTGGAGCCCCGTTGGTCTCCTCTTACCGTGGCTATACCATTGTCGGTCGGAAACTTCATGCAGAGGTGATGTATGGAGGTGACTGCTTCCAGTTCTTTCAAGGCAGGTCGTCCCAAAACTCTGTGGTAGGCTGAACGGTTATCTACTATGAGAAATTCCATGAATTTCAGGGATGTTTGAGGTGCTTCTCCCATCTCCACTGCTAGGGTTATCTTCCCTCTTGGGGTGATGCTATCGCCTGTGAATTCGTACGGTGGGTCACTGGTTGGCGTGAGCTTGTGATCCAAAATCATTTTGTCAAAAGTAGGGCCGAACAGGATGTTCACTGAGCTGCCGTTGTCTACCAATATCCTCTTTAGCTCGTTGCGGGCGACAACGGATCTCACAACGAGTGCATCGCAATGGGGGTAGTGGACCCCTTCAGTGTCACTCTGTGTGAAGGAGATGGGGGGAGCCTGGGAGTCCCTGGAAGTGCTTCCCACAATATAGCTTGTCAATGGGAGTCGTTTAGCCTCTCGGACGTAGTTCCTCTGTGAATTGCGTGATTCACCTCCTACATAGGGGCCTCCAAAAATTGTGTCAATTTCATGGATAGGGGCCTCGTCTCGTGCCATATTGCCTCTGTTTCTCCGATGATCATAGGATTTCCTCTCGTCGTGAGTTCGCCTTACACGGGGCGATGTTTCCCTGTGGCGATGCGGTGTCTCCCCTTGCCTTTATTGGTCTTCGCGCCTCGGCATGCGCCTGTCATCTCTATTAGGCGACCTTCTTCCTGAGCCTCGGGGTCCTGTCGCTTGATGGTGAGCGAAGTCCCTGCAATCCTCGGTGTTGTGGGTATAAGTTCGGTGGTAAGTACAATATTGGTTCGCATCTTGTTCATGTCTATGCCTCACCGACGTTCCTCGGCCATGACCTCGTCCTCTTCCTCGACGGGGGGCCTATTGCGTTTCAGGGTGTGCCACATTCTCGTAGGCCAAAGTTGGTACTGCGCTTAATGTCGTTGCTGCTAGTGCCTGTCCAGCGTTTTCATTCCTGGAATGGTTTATTTGGTAGTCCATGAGGTAGGACGTTGGCCCCCTTGTACGTTGTCTTTGTTGTGGGAGCAGGCTTTGACTCGCCCTGTTCCTATGCTCAATCAACTCTTCATTGATTATTTCCCGCCTCATCATTTCCAATAGGGCATCGTACGTGGCGGGGTCCTGATTCTGGACGTCCCTCCAGAACAGCGTACTCATGTTGAGGCCTCCTCTTAGTGCCGACAGGGCCTCTCGATCACTGACCTGGACACAGTACGTCATTTCGTCTGTGAATCGAGATAGGAAGCTCTCCAGGAGCCTGTCTCATGTCTTGCAGACGCTGGATGGGGGCTTCTCTCTCTTTGCTCACTGCGAACCTTTTCAAGAATGTGGCCTTGAAATCTGGCCAGCTCCTGATGCTCCCCGGTTGCAGTCGACTGTACCAAATCTCAGCCGCCCCACTCAGAGTTAAGTGGAATGCCCTACACTTTACTGTAGGAGTGGCGCCCCTCAGGCTCATGTGGGTCTTATAAGCGCTCAGGTGTTTTTCGGGGTCGCCTCTCCCATCGTATTTGGGGATTTTTGGCATCACATAATGGCCTGGGGCTTGTGCATTTCTCAATTCCTTGGAAAAGGGTAAATTATCATCGTCATCATCCAAGTCGCATGACCTCTGCTGCTCATCAGAGTCGTTACCGTCAGTATCATGACGAGGCGTTGGCCTTGATGGTCCTGCTGTGTCTTTAGCCTCCTCATCCTTCCGATTTTCGATGCTAGGGGATCTCCGGGGGGCATTTCTTTGCCTTTCCTCCGGAGCGTGATACGTAGGAGGTGGGGGTTGTTGCCTACTTGTAGGCTCTTGGTGATGTCTCGGCCTTGAGCCTGTAGGGCTAATCCTGTCAAAGACGCTCTGCGTCCTTTGGGGTCCCCTCTCTGCCTCGAACGGAGGTGGGATGCCACCCTCCGTGTTATAGGGGACCCCTTCGCACCTGCCTGGATCATAGTTGGATGAGGCATCCTACTCCACATCCCTCTCACCGAGGTTGTCCCCTCTGTCGTGCACATGTGCTGCCGCCCTTTGACTTTCCGCCTCGTCTTCTTCGTCGTATTGATGCGGAGGTGCGTACGGAGGGATGGGGTGGTTTCCTTGGCCCTGCATTCTTGCTAACATTTCCTACATGGCAAGGTTCTGATTGGTAATATCCCTCATGTTGTTTGCCATGGCAGCCACCTCTCTAGACAGTTGGGGCGCCAACCTTGCTCCACCACGTCGGTGGTGATGGTGAGGTCGACGACGGCCTCCTCCCGATGTTGCTGGGGAGGGCCTCTGCATTATTCCCCCTTGTCCTCCTTGGGTGTGTATCTTCGTCAGAGCTCATTGTTAGAACCCTGAAACTGTAATTCTTAGGACGTCCTCTTGCTCTCTTTCAAGAGCAAATCCTTTTTCAAAGGGGTATGTCCCAGCCCTTGGAAGTAGGCTTTTCTCCACACGGTGATTCGTGGTTTTGATAGGAAAGTCTTCCTACAGATGGCGCCAATCTGTTGATCTCGTTTCCGGTTAGGGCCACGTGGACAACAGATACCCGTCCCACGTTCGCACAGGTTGGCGAATGTCCAACACGCTTGAGATGCCTGAGACACCTTAGGAAGATGAGAAGCGAGCGTGGGAGTAGCTCAAAGACGCGGGACGGACACATTTCGGGATCCGGCAACGATTAGTCTAAGCGATTGTAGATTAATTAACAATCGAGTCTTGGTGATTTAGTGTGTAAATGCAAGAAAGGCAGCTGTATTGTTGAAAGTAAAGTGTATATTAGAGTTCTAATATCTCCATCCCCTTGTATGAGTGTGTGAGAGCTTATTTATAGTGTTACAACCATTATCCTAGCCGTTAGGGTCATTACACGTGGCCTCATCCTATTTTTCTATACATCTTGACAATGGCCCATTTAATACCTAGCGTGTTAGCTTTAATTAGTTGTCAGGTGCGTCGCCATCACATGACATTGACAAGACCCCTAAAGCCTAGAATGGGTGTCACATCAATCACCTTGGTAAGATACTTATGATTGAGATCTCCTCGAATTATGGCAAGGTGATCCAAGCCTCTGCGCGTGGTCCTCGTGTGGGGACTTTGGTAGGCACAGGGGTGGTCCGCTTCGGATGGTGAGGGCTTCGTCATGGGACATCGGAAATAAGCTTCGGACATCAGCCTCGGACTACGTTTTTCACCCACTTCGGACGTATTGACGAGTGCGAATTCAGTAATCAAATAGTGTGCTTCGACCTAGGATATGAGGCTGATGCGATAGTGCCACGTGGATGGATGGAACGGGGACCACTGGGTCAGTGGGGTCCGCGTTTGCGACGCCTTGTAACAGTTCGCATTTTGCTTAATACAAGTGACTTTCCATCCTAGATATTTTCAGATTAGTTAACTTGGTAAATTTAAGGATAGAATAATTAAAAATTGTCTTTTCTTAATTTGATCTATTCAAGAATTTCTTTGACTACAATATATGATATACAAATCTTCTTACAGTGCTTAATGTCCACTGTTTGAGTAAAATTTAATTCTAATATTTTTATTCACGTTTGCTTTCTCAATTGATAGAAAAATACGATTCATCAATTGATAGTTCAACTTTTGCTTTCCCAGTTTGACTACTTTTTCATTTTTCAATGAATTTTGTTGCAAAGTTGAAGTTAACGTGCATCATTTATTGTCCCAAGACTTCACGTACATCATTTATTATTCCAAAGAGCTCATTCTCCATAATTTTTTCTCCAAATCTCACACCGACTATAGGAAAGTTGTCCATTTTTTGGCCATCACCGAGATAACTCTGGTTGCATAACGAGTAGGACATCGACAACGTGATTTTTATACGTGAGTTGTATGTGATTTCGACCTAAAAAGAAGGTGAACTATACGTGAAGATACTTGATTGATCGTTTTATTCTCGTTTTATCAGTCCCAGTTTGTTTTGATGTTTTTTCATATAAATCTTGTGGATTATTTTTTATTTATTTGAATTGAATTTTTCTGTGAGCGGCCTACATTTTCTGTGGTAAAGCAAAGGCTCTCTGATTTTTCACATGCTCGTACTCTTTCTTTACTCAATAACTGTGTGAAACAGAGAAAAAAACAAAAAAGTGGGTGGGCCATTTATTCTCCCTTATTCTCTCTCTTCAGCAACATGGCCTCATAAGCAAAATTAAAATGGTGTAAAAGTTGCTGTGGGGGTGTTTGTTTTCCATTTTCATGATAAAAATATATTTTAAAATAGTTGATTGATGAAAATGTGTGATTAAAACATAATGAAAAGTTTTAGTTTTGCGTGTAATATTATTGGAGGAATTTTGTGAATAGTGACGCCAAAATAAGTATAATGATGGTTTGTAAATTCGTGCCGAAAATTGGACAGAGTGACGGCAAAGAAAACACAAAAAAGAAGAAGAAGAAAGTAGGGACAAAGTCGAGGCAATAGTTGGATTCTTTGTCCTTAAGTCGAATTTGCCCCGCAACGGTGCCTACAGATTTCGGCAATCGACTCCCAAGATACAACGGCTACACTTGTGTTTGTAGCACTCCAAAACACAAGTACAATGAACCAAATTTAGGTTTATGTACTCCAATGATGAAATGAAGGAAAATCAAAATAAATGAAATGATTTTGATTTTGGATAGAAGAGAGAATGAGAGATGTTTTGCATATCAAAATTGTGAGGAATAGGACACCCAAAGGGTCCTTTTATAGACCATGAAAGGGTGTGGACGAAATGGTTGAGGCCAAACCATGCACCCTTTCCAAACAATGCACTTTTATGAAAAGGTGTCTATTCCGGAATTGAATTTGGCCGAAGTCGATACGAAGTCACTTTAATCGATTTTCAATTCTCGATTTATATAACCAATATCCAACAAATATTATTTTATTGAGTAATATTTGATTGAAAAGAAGAGAAAGAAAAATATATTTTGAGAAAAATGGGTATCAAACAAGGGTTGTCTATAAATGATGTACGTGAAGCTTTTTTCTTTATTAAGCCCTTGTTTGAGCATGTCTGCCCCATTAAATAAGAACAAAAAAAATAAAAATAGCGACCATTAATTTTCAACTTTTTTCAAACATGTCTGCCACATGTCTAAATCATAGCAGACAGTACAGATCAATGTTCACATGGGTTTGATTACTAAATTGTTAATGCAGAAAATGAGTATAAATAAGCCAAACCGTCCCTTCCAAAAGCAATTAAAACCAAAGAGTTAACCTCAGCCGTCGATAGAAACAAATGGTTCAGATTTCTTTTCAACAAACACAACTCGAGTGAAGGTTAGACAACCAGTTAAGGACTGCCATGTGGCCATCAACATCCAACTAGGTTGTAGATTGAAGAAAGACCACTTTGTCCTCCATAAGTTGTGTTTTTTAGAAACACGATATTTACAATTAGGTAGTGATTGATTCAAGGTATTTTCCATTAAAAATGGAAAATAAATTTCTACTTTTGGCAATTGTAGTTGTTTGATTCCAATTTTTTTTCTTTTTTCTTTGTTTTCCTTGGGAATTGGTATTTTCCTTCCATTCAAGGAATTTCAATCACCATTTTGATGAGAATTGGAATAGAAACAAGTTCTAAGAATCATTATAAAAAAAATATTTTCCTTTAATTGACAATTTTCATGTAAAACAAAGCTAAACGAATATCAAAAGATAGATGGTTTTCTTAATTTTTTTTTTGGGTTAGCAATGGAAACAAATTTTATCTCTAACACCAGTAAATTTTATCCATTTAATTGAAAATTTTCATGTAAAACGAAACCAAACGGACACAAAAAAAACTTTTATTTCAACATTTTTCATGTGAAAAATTATACCAATCAAACACAACAATTTACAATTCTCAGGAAAATAATTTTTAGGCAATTCAATTCATTGGAATTCATTTTCTTTCCACCCAAATTCCATATTTGCAATCAAACAGACACTTATATTATTCTTGTCGACACAATAGGAATCACATCCAGCTTGATCCAATGTCCCTTCTCCATATGCAAATATATTGTCGTCTTCACCCATAAACAAGGGCGGACCCAAGGGGGTCCAGCAGGGTCAAGTGACCCCCCCCCCCCCATTTGGATTTTTTTTATCCTGTTTGGTATCGATTGAAATTTAAATTTTAATCTAAATCAAAGTTAATAATTAATTTTAATAACATCTTTTCATAAAATTGTTTACTTTTTAACTTTTATCAAAATTTATTAAAAATTTGATTTTAATCTTCATCAAACAGGGACAAAATACCATAAATTTGATTTTTTTTTTTCTTTTTTGGTACTCTATTTTTCTCTCCTTCACACATTTACCAAAACCTTAATTCTTCTAATTTTTTAAATTTTTTCTCCACTTACGTCGATTTACTCCACAAGCTTTAGTACTTTAAATGTGTTCTTTTGCTCGATCTATGCCTTTGATGCTTTTACGAAGAATAAAACAGTTTCTTGTCGACATATTAGGAATTTTTTTTTGGCTCGGCTAGGATTCCTTATATTTGTCTCGGCGCTTTTATTTTTGGCTTTCAACGTTTTACTTTCACCCAGCTAACAAACTTCATTTCTTTTTTCAATCTTTGCTTTATTGTGTAATTTTTTTATTTTATGCAGCTTTAGTTAAGGTGTGTTATTTTCTTGCACTTTTTCGTTGGCTTTTCTTATGATAAATTATTCGTATTTAATTATGCATAAACACAACTATATTCCACTAAATTAGGCTTCATTCTGTTAAGTGCTAAGCGTAAAGAGGAATCATAGTTTTCAAAATGACAATCCAAATCATTTTTCCCCCGCAAATGCTATGTATCCACATCTCAACAGCAACCTGCAATCCACTATCAAAAACCCATAGAAGTGTACTCGTTAGCTAGCCAACCATATCCATATCTGGCCTTCAAATTTTGGCTCATATATTAAATTAAATTTTCTATCCGTCAATGTTATGGCTCCTGTGAAAAAAAAAAATATTCTGAGATTGTTCAAATGTTTTTTGTGGTTTGTTTGAAAAGGTGCTAATTTATTTAGTAAATGAAAAGGATCAATTTGATTATTTTTTATTCGATAATGATTTCTTCATGACTTTGTTTTCTTTGGGTATACAAGTAGAGTTCTAAAGTGTTGAGAATGGTGTCATTTATGAAGCAAAAGATAAGTTGTAATAATTCACTCCTCTTCAATCACATTTGTTGATTGAATCAACAGAGATTCATTTTCATCAATTTTTACCTGAATATTTCTTTCTTTATGTGCATATATGAGCCCCATTTTTCAACGATGGTTTGACACCGTTTCAATCATATTTTTCAATAAAATAATGGTACATATAAACTCAAAATTTTTTCTTATTTTTTAATCGCACATTTTCCACCATAACACTTTCAAATGTATTTTTTGAGAAAAAAGGAGCTCAAACAACCCCAATGTTTTGTTTATATGAAAATTGATTATGAAACATTCAATATCAAGTTATGTGCGATATTAAATTCTGTTTTTTTTAATATTTTGACGATTTTGTTCCATGAATTGCTTTTGTTTTCTTTCTTTTTGGGTCCATGTTACTTTCTTTGACTAATCTTAAAGTGTTGCATAAAAAAATATAGCAATGAGTGCTAGAAAGCATATATTTGTGTTTACAATTTCAGAATTTGTGTTTTGTAACCGGAGCCCGATTAACAATCTGATTCCTTGATACACGTGAATACATGGAACAGTGGATGATATAGCTGGGTAAGTGATGGTGTGGCTGAGGGTGAAGAGTCAAAGCTGCGTTCCTTCGTACACATCAATGCACTAATTCGTTCGTAATTGCTGGTATAATTGTACATTGGATGGATATAGCTGGGGAGGCCAAAAAGCGTCGCCTTCGCAAGGTGATAACACTCTTACATTTAAAATGAACAATGTGGTAGATTCATTTCTGGTATTTTTTTTTTGAACTGTTTGAATGAGAAAACATTTTTTTTTTTTTTTTTGATAACCCAGGTGTCCCAGCTTAACCGGATTAAATCCTGGACCTCTAGCCCCCGGCCCCTCAGTAACTAGTGGAGGTAAATCGCAGGTTGTGCCCTTGTTGGTTCCCAGGTTCCCACATGGCTTTTACTCCTTCCCCAAAGGGACCCTCCTCCATGGTTATTACATCATCAAACTGCTCCAACCCTTCCTCTGGTTATTACATCACTTGGCTGCTCCAACCAGGAATCGAACTCCTCACACTTGGTTCCAGAGCCCCCCAATGTGATTATTCTGCCAACTTGGATGTGCCCTGGGGGGCGTTTGAATGAGAAAACTTGCTAATACATTCGGTGTACCTTCCGTTGCTATTATTGAAACTTAAATACCAATTTTTTTTAGGCATGTGAATGTTGCACCATGTCACTTGATTGATGAAGCAAAAACTTTACTTTCAGCCAGGGGCGGACGCAGAAATTTTTGGTTAGGAGGCACAATCAAAATTTGTATAAATTGAATATTTTATTATTAATTTTTAAATGATTTATACTTGTTTCGAAAAAATGCATATTCACATTTAAAAAATATTTTTTTCATTAATATTTTGCTCATAATTTTCATTCATTTGATTTCGAACAATTATTTTATTAATATTTTGTTCATCACAAGAAAATTCATATTTATGCTTAAAAAAATTATACTGTATTTAATACTTTAATCAATTTAAGTGACCGAAAAGAAAAATATATAACTAATATTCAATCAAATAAATAAAATTCGTTAAATTGGATATAATCAATTCAAACACATTCTATGTACACAAATAAAATAGGAGATAATGCAAATTTAGATTCTAATTAATTGAAAACTTGATTGAAAAGTAAAAATTTGTAGTAGATGTGATAATTTGTAGGAAAAATTTAAAAAATTAGAAGAATTAAGGTTTTGGTAAATGGTGTGAAGGAGAGTAAAATGGAGTACCAACAAAGAAAAAAATTCAAATTTATTGTGATTTTGTTCCTGTTTGGTGAAGATTAAAATCAATTTTTTAGTAAATTTTGATAAAAGTTAACAATGTCATGAAAAGATGTTATTAAAATTAATTATTAACTTTGATTTAGATTAAAATTTAGACTCTAATCGATAACAGACGGGACCAATAAAAAAAATAAAAAATAAAAACCAAATTTGGTTGGGGGGGTCACTTGACCCTGCTGGACCCCCTTGGGTCCGCCCCTGCTTTCAGCTACTCTGATACAGGAGCTAAGCTAACTGAATCAACAACTGCGATGATAGTGGTGCTATATTCAATCTCTCTTTAAAGAGTTGAACAAATTTCAGCCTTTTCAAATCACAAAGCTCTCACTTTTTTAATCTCCTATGTTTCTCTCTTAATCTTAAGCATTAAACAGTAATACATTATTCATTCTTTTTGTATCAATGTTTTAAAAGCCTTGAAAAATTTGTGTTTTTTTCACCCTTCTCCGGCTGCCGTTAACTGTCTTGATTCAAGAATTTTGAGCGAATTTATAAATTATTATCGTAAGATTTGTATGCCATTGAATCTCAATTTTCTAAGTTGATTAGCAAAAAATGCAAAATAAGAGTTGCACACACTGGTGGTAGCTACATTTAGGTGGTGCCAATTGTAGACAGTAATTAAAGATAAAAGTACAGATGATAAAAATACTGATGGTGTGATGCAACTAGATGCCGTCCTGGTGATTATGTGAAGGACTAGAGTACTGATAATTGTGGATGAAATTCAAGTAGTCGTATGAGGGAGATAGAAGTTTTACTGGTGACTCTGGTGGTAATAATTTATCGATTTTAGGTGGCGTTAACAATTTCGGTCGCAACTGGATGAATAATTATTGTAATCACGTGCAATATTTGTATTCATAGAACATTTATTTTCATATTTGCTTGTACATTGTTATGTTAATTTGACACCTTTATTGTTTTGTATTTTTTGTTTTTGTTTTCATATATACAGCAATTGTGAGAGTAACTGTAATTTGTTCGTCTCTATTTTTTTCACAGGCAATTGATAAAAAATTCCTGAGCTTTTTCAACAATGATGATCTAAGGAAAATTTGGGGTGATTTTTTCTGAATAGATATCTTCCTCTGTTCATACACAGGTGATAATACTTCATCTTGATTCCTTTCCAACTTTCGAACATCAAACATATATTATGACTGTAATGGTTGTTGGGCTTTTTTCTCTTAAACATTCGATTGCATTGTGTCTTACCACTTTTTCATAATCACGAGCTTGTATTGCAATGTTTGAAATCACACCACATGGTATCGTAGATTAGTAGATCTACTACTATCAACTGCATAATAAATCAATCATTAAGCTTTTTTTTTTGAAAAAAAATCATCGACGCTTACCTTGGAAATTTATTCTCGCTGCTTCTTCCATGTTACTTTATCTATATCTTATTTGCTTCATAAATTATACTATAGGACTAATAGCTCTAATGTTCAATCTGTTGTTAACGAGGTCTCATTTTGATTTTTGTCTATGAATCCATTTCCATTTAGAGTATTAGACTTTAAAAGAGAGAACAGAAATGAAAGAGAGTGGAGAATCGTGTGTTAGCTTCTCGTTGTCTCATTCATCAACCCGGTTGCTTTCAAGTGCAACAAGCAAAACATATAATAGTTTTTGTCTGAACTTGGACTACCGTTTTGGAAAACTCTTCCTTTACTCTGACTATAGGCATTGATCGTTTGATTACTCGCAAGTGAATGAAATCGTGAACAAGTAATTTAGTAGTGTGATTGATTTAAGGCTAATAATTTCCATAATTGAACAGCAAAATGGAGTTGTAACTAACACTATTAAATCTATTGACTAATTTGAAAGTAACGTAAAAATTTATCAAATTACTGAGACGTATTGATAAGATGTAGAATTCCCTTTTTAATTCATTTTTAATTCAACAATTTAAAATGACAATTTTAAATTGTGTTAAATTGTGCTCTTTGGTTGATTTTCCTATTTTAATTGGAAACCTCTCTCGATAATTATTAAATATATTTCCCTCATGTGGCATTCTTATCTTTCAATGAAAGATGCGAACATGATAAAAGTATTAAACGGGTTTGAATATCTTATAAAAATCATATTAAGTATAGAAGTATATTTCTATCTTCTATTGAACCTCAATGTTTATTATTATGTACTAATGATTTTATTATCTCTCTCAGCGACAACAAAACCCACAAACAAATCAGTTGTTGGATAAATAATTGAAAGGGACTCCAGCTGCTGTTTTATGTGTTTGTATATTCCTTTCTATTATGCCCCACCTGTCCACCAGCTGTGTCTGCTTGAGGGTATGTATACTCGATTTCCCAAACAAACAGCCTCCTTTTTCTGTCTCAAAAGTTGCTGCCAATGTGTGTATATAGTTCAGCCTCACAATTTATTGGGGCATTGCTCCTTGGAACTGCCAACAGGGGCCTGTCTAAGGAACAAGCCCCCAATTTATTTTGTCTCCCAGCCGTCGCCTTCAATATTCCCCAATTTATTTTTGTCTTCCAGCCGTCGCCTTCAATATTTCTATGTGTGCATCTCTTTCTCCTAGGCAACCCTCCTTAATTGTAGTTAGTCCATTTGGGACTTAAATATCCAATATAATGAAGTCCAAACCCATTTATATACTATGTGTCAAAATCCACTTTGATAACAACTTCCACATCTTCCTGTCATATGTAATTGTATTCTGCACAAATGTCCAACAGCGTGTATTTTACTCATCAAATCCAATTAATTGAGCAATCAATTCAAGTTCTTCAATTTTTGAAGTTTAGAATTTGATCCCAAACTTTCCATTGTATGGCCAATTTAATACCCATGCTTTGGATTTTGCCATTTTTTTTTGTAGATTTTGGCTTATTTCATTTAATTCTCTTGTCGTTCATAGAGTTTTGCCTCTTAAACATAAAATACGATAAATGAGGATATTTTTTTGTAAAAAGAACTATCAAATATCACTATTTTTGGCATTGAATTGGTCTCAATCGCAACCTTAAATTCTTCTAATTTGCAACGAGATGCACTTTCTTTTGAAATCAAATGGTAGATATTTCAAATAAAAAAGTATTTGTACCTTTTAGGACAAACTTATGAGCAAAACATATTCCGTTTATTTAACTTCTATTGAATCAAAATATACGTCTCGTTAATTCTTTATATTGAACATGCTAACATTATCTTCAAAACAGTACAACCCGTGCCTTGCATGGGCAAAAAACTTGTAATAATAAATTAATGAATATCGAAAAATTTATATACATTTTAGTTACTTTAATATCTATAATCTGAATTTTCAGCTTTTTTTCTTTCAAAATTTTAATTTTACATTTAAATTAATGTTTTAAAAGGAAATGAATGTAGAAGTTAATTATTGTTAGAATAAATTTTTTTTTAAAAAATAAAAATAAAATAAAAGTCTAATCCATGAGTTAATAATGAATAAATGCATTGTTGACTAAAACTCAACAATGGAAAAAAAAAAAAAAATTGGAGATGAAATGGGAGTTCGAATGTTTCTAATCTGTACTTTTATAGATGGTTTTGAAATAGATTTCGTTTAATCACATTGATGTTTATACACATTTTGATTTACAAAATTTTAATATGTTTGCATTTGTTTAGATTCGCTTTCTATTATACATTTTTACTTTACCATTTTTTAAGCCTACTTTCATCACAAATGTAGGTTTTTGAATATGGAAGATTACTATTTCACTTTTGGGGTTGAAGTGAAAAATTTCGTCCTTCCCCACTTTTAAGTTGCTGCTCCCTATCCCACTATACTCGATAGAATAGGAAATTGTGGTTTCATGTTTAACCCTTAAAGTGGAAAAAGTCAATCCCTAAGTCTACCGTTAGTTCTTATTTAATCGATTTGAGACTTTGTTCTCGTTTTTTCAATAATCTCGTTTGAACGGCATGGATGATAAAATTCTACCTCGAGATGGAGAACATATTCCGTACCTCGTATTTCCCTTCAATATTGTACACTTTTATTTTATTTTCGAATTTTTTGTTTTAAAAGTAAATAATATTAAAATATGGATAAATGAGAATCTTTTAATTCTTGCCTTGCCTCGCCTTTCCTTGTTGTCATCCTTACATAACAAAGTACCTACTAATTCCAAATAGTGATACGATTAACACCAAACTACATTAAGAGCACACAGCCAAAAAAATAAATAAACAAAAAACAAGCAAAACAGAACGCAACCATAATAGGATTGAGACTTTTAAAGAGTTTTATGGATTTAGAATATGTAGATGTATTAATTATACACTTTTTACGACTATAAAAGCTTGACGTTTAAGTAACGAAATATTAAATCAAAACTTTAAAGTTCTTAAAAAATTCACGGGTATTCGAAGTATTAATAACTTCTATTCACTTTTATTGCTCACTAACTTTTACGTAGAAAATTCAAATAAAAAATCGTACAATTGGTTTTTCAATCACTTCTGAGATTTTGAATGACTTTCTTAAAAGTATTTTTTTTTGTAATATTCTACTTCATCTTTTGTTTAACGAACCCTACGAAAATGATTTATTATCAAAAAATTTTTTATTTAAAAAGTATATCACTAATTACTCTCTTTTTAAACATGTTAGTTTTTTGTTTTTCTTCTTCTAACATTCACATTTTTAATTTTTGTTTCTCTCTCTCTATTCTTATTCATTGATTCTTCAATTTTCTTTGAAAAAAAATCAAATGTGAATTAAATACTTATGAGATATTATTAAAGTAGATTGATTTGTAATTAAATTCTTTGAAATTTGTTTATTTTTAGTTTAATAACTTCTAAAGACTAACTTTCTACAAGCTTATGGAATGATAAATATGAATTTTTTGTACTATGCGTTTTTAAAATTTATCTCTGGTTTGTTATATCTTGCGTTTTCATTCATTCTTTTATTTTTTTTGGTTGCATAGTGAGAAATTATTTTATCTTTTATAGATGACTATTGATGCCTTTGTTATGTTTCTTATTTATTTTTGTAATTGAGATTACTAATTTTTTGTAAAATGTATTATCTAATTTCTAAATAATTTTATCGTGGAAGTAATGATGTGAAATAGTATAATAGTGTACTTCAAATATAAACAATTAAATAAAATAAACTATTTGCAATAATTTTTATAGGCATTTCGTATAATTTTTTTTTCTTTTCGATAAAAGTATTTAAAGTCAGTTGAAATTCTATTATAAAATTTATATTGTTTTATGGCTACCAATTTTATCGTGGAAGTAATGATTTGATAGTTCGAATGAAAAATAATGTGTTGTACAATGATAACGAATAGATTTAACTTCCCTTGTCACCGTTTCTCTTTTAATTTGTCGTAGATTTTGCAAAAAATTTACAATTATAGATGCTCTCATATTGTTATTTTCTAAATAACTCTACAGGGTTCAAAATCACTAGTATCCAAGAAAATAATCTGGAATTTCATTAAACTCGTTGAACGTAAAAGGTCGGCCAAAAAGAAAAAAATCCCAATAATGGCAGAAGGCATAGCATATTCCGTTCTTGGAAAGCTTGCGGGATACGCAGTTGATCCAGTTTTGAACCAAATCAAGTGCTTGTTATTCTACAGTAACATGCAGAATTTGCAGGATAAAGTTAAAGATCTTGTATGGATGAGAGATCGAGTGAAGGATAAAGTAAAAGCAGACGATAAAAATGGTAAAATCACTGGGGAAGAAGTTCAATCGTGGTTGGAAAAAGTCAATGTCTTAGAGAATAAAGCGGACGAAGTTTTGAAGGACGTGGATAGTTCTGAAGTGCGGTGTCTGTTCAATGGATGTCAAAATTTGATGTCTCGTTACTTCTTAAGCAGGACAGCCTTAAAGATTATTGTTGAGGCTGATAAGCTTATCAAGGCTATTAAGCTTAAAGTGGAGGACAGATTCTGGAAGCTGAGCTCTAGTCCACCGCCGAACCAATTGCTGAATGTTGGTTTCCATGATGGTTTCGGAACAAGGTTATTAATTAAGAAGAAAATCATTGAAGCTCTAGAGGACAAAGATATAGGCATAATTGGGATCTGTGGCATGCCTGGAGTTGGTAAGACAACAATGGCCAAAGAAATATGTAAAGAAGTTAAGGGTGAATTATTTGAGGAGGTTGCATTTGCAGTTGTATCTAATAATCCAGACATTACCAATATTCAGGATCAACTTGCTGAAGCACTTGGTCTAACAATTGAAGAAAGGACAACTGAAGTTAGAGCTGGAGCACTTTATGGAAGACTTGAACGTAACGTTGGCAAGAGGATTCTTATAATATTAGACGATGTGTGGGAAGAAATTGATTTGGGAACTATAGGAATTCCATCTCCACACGATTGCGAAGGGTTGAAAATTATGTTTACAACGCGAAATGAAAAAACGTGTTGTCAAATGGAATCCGAAAGGAAATTCAAAATCGAAGTTTTGGACGAAGTAGAAGGATGGCAACTTTTCAAGGATGCGGCTGGGATTTCTGATGATAAAACCGATTCCGAAATCGTAACCTTAGCCAAAAAAGTTGCAGATGAATGTGGACGTCTACCTCTTGCACTTGTGGTTGTTGGCAAAGCATTGAAAAGCGACAAAGCTGCATATAAATGGAGAGATGCACTTCGACAGCTACAGTCTTGTGCTACATGTCTTGATGGAATGGAAAAAATCGTGTACAAGAGTATAAGATTGAGCTATGACCATTTGGCAAGTAATGAAGAGCGGAAGTTGCTTTTACTGTGTTCTCTATTTGCTGAAGATGAAAGTATTCCGATTGAAAATTTGGTTAGATATGCAAAGGGGCTAGGTTTGTTTAAAATCGAGACACTCCACGAAACTCAAGATCGAGCAAAGACAATTATCGATAATCTCAAAAGTTGTAATTTGTTGCAACCAGGCGACGTGGATGACGAGGTGAAATTGCATGATGTTATCAGAGATTTTTGCTTACAAATGTCGACAACTGATGGCAAATACCTAGTGAAACATGCTGGTTTGACAGAGTGGCCAGAACATGATGCTGATGAATTGTACAGTGCCATCTCAATTACAATTGATAAGCTGCGTCAGCTTCCCAGCGGGTTGAAATATCAAAATGTTAAGTTGTTACGGGTGATAAGTCGCGAGATGGAAGAATATATCATTTCCGAAGGTTTTTTCGAAGATATGAAAGAACTCAGAGTTCTTGAATTGAAAGGGATGAACATTCAAATTCCATCATCCATCCAATTGTTGATGGGTCTTCATGTTGGGAATCTACTTATACATGCACAGCGGAAAATTAAATTATTTCGATTCCCATCCAATAGATCTCATTGTGTTTGGTTAGGAATTGTGATAAGATTGTATCTTTTGTCAGATCTGCAATCCTTTTACTTTTCTTTTCGTTCCACAACTTTGATTCGCCACCACAGCTGTCCAATTGTCCAGCCTCCAACGGTGACCCACACAGAGAATATGATTGCAGCCTATAGGGTTTTCTCTTGTGCTAGCAAGAATAATGAAAACCTTAATGGACCTCAAACCCTAGTTATGTATTTATATAAACCCAAACAGGTTCGGCCCGATCCGGTCCAATAATTAATTAATCCAATTAATTAAACCCGGTCCGTGAATTAATTAATCCAATTAATTAATTCAAAAATATAAATAACAAATCCAATTAATTAATTTATCCAACGATTGTTAAATTAACCAATTGGCAATTTGCAATCTTCCAATTCTCTTTTGTGTGTGACCCATTAGGTTGCCGACCACGATGCCTAACGAAGTGAAATATTATTTTGATCTAATCAAAATTGATAAATTAAAACACCCTTTTAATTTATCGTCAATTTAAATTGATAAATTAAAACACCCTTTTAATTTATCGTCAATTCACATTCGCCGTCCCTGATTGACATCTAGCAATGTGTCAGGGCAATACATGTGACGGGAAATGTCACGTGGTATGACAAAACCAAATTCGTTCGTTTACCGTGAAACTATAATCCCTTCGTCAATATGATCCGATCAATTACGAGATATGGAGTTGTGTCAATCTCGATCATCGATCATGTCTTTCACTCCACTATTAAGTCAATATAAATCGAAAATTCCTTTTCGACTTCTGAGTACACCTCGGCCAAGGATTTGATCATTGACTTAATTGGATGAAACGCAGATCATAATCTCCTACTATCTAAGAGTGACGAATCCTTTAATGATCAATCACAACCTTCATACGATTCTTGACGTACCCGAACGATGTCGTATTAGCGGCCCTTTTCAGAGCAACATCCAACACCGCCAAAGTATGACTGTCCTCATATAAGGTACCATGACGACCTCAAGTCAAAGGACCAATTTCACTACCGAACGTTAGAGATTAACCATCGACACTCAGATAGTTATCCATGTGGAATCTCTCGACGGGTCTCCAATGTTTTGTTCTATAACAAACATCCACGTGTTCATTTAAGTGTCACCACACTTTAACTTGTGAGATCAGCTACTTACTTCACAAGTAAGAAATGCCACACGTGATGGTCTATCCGTAATAACGATATCCGTATCTCGTTATTACTTACGACCACGGATGATTTAAGATTCAATCAGATGTAATTTGTATCTCACAATCACAACTCCTTGTGATTAACAAATTACAAATATTTGAATCTACGGACTCTATTATTTATTTAATTATCTATTAATTAAATAATAGATCTGCCATTTAATTGCATTAATTATATATAAAAGTATTTATGTCCAAAATTGATTGGACCTAGGGCATAATACTTACACTTCAAACTCTTTGCTTAATTGAATGTAGAATACATTCTCAATTATCAATGATTGGGAGTCTAAAGAAGTTGGAAATTCTCTCTTTCTATCATTCTTTTGGTGATTATTCTCCCATTGAATTCACGAATCTTTGCAACCTAAGGTCACTTGATTTGAGGTTCCGTGAGTTATCCGGTCCACTTCTTCTTGGTGTTTTGTCGGGTATGAAGAAACTAGAAGAGCTGTACTTGAAATGTTTCAATGCAATAAAAGGTGAAGATGCCAAGATATTTAAGAATCTTGTGTGTGAGTTAGAAGGAAATGGTTTCATTAACTTGAAAACACTGATTCTATCACATGGAGATTTCGAGTATCTTATTGATGCCACCAACACTATTCCAGGTGGCACATTCGGTAAATTAGAGTTTCTTGAATTGAATAAATTACCCAAGTTAAGAGAGATATGCAATGGAAATATTCCAAGGGTTGTCATCGAACCGTCATGGTTTTGTAACCTTCTGACAGTCAATATCTTCGATTGTGAATCAATTACAAGCTTGTTTCAGGAGTCAGTTGCAAAATGCTTGGTAAATCTCCAAAGTCTAACTATATCGTCATGTCAGATGTTAGAAGTTGTTTCAACGGATGCACGAGAAAATGAAGTTATCAAAACTTGTGAAATGCTTGTGTTTCCAAAACTGAAAATTGTCGACCTAAAATCATTGAGTAGATTTAAGAGCTTCACATCTCAATCAAATAGCGATGTTAGTCATGCATTGTTCAACCAGGTATGATATTCAACCTTCATTTTATGTGTATCCAAGAGGCATTATTTGTTCTAAAGAGTGTTTAGTTTGTTCGTATCAAATGATTCAAATTTGAAGAATAAGGCAAATTTTGGAAATCACATATACTCGAAAATGTGAAAATGTGTTCGAAATAAACAAATCATAAACACTGAAGCAAAAAAATTAGAGTAGTCATTTAGTACTAATCAATGAAATTTTATGATTACAAATATTATTAATCAGAGTGAGCCCTCTATCAAAACCTATTGGTTTAGATAAAAAGTACATGTCCATGTTTGATAGAGATGAAACTCAAAATTTTAGTAGATTTTGATAAAAGTTAATAGAATTTGTGATTAAAATTAATTATTGACTTTGACTTAAATTTAATAAGAGTTTTTAGCGATACGAAACATGGGCATATTTTGAGTGAAGTTTGAAAAAGTTAATGAAACGTGTAATTGATGAGTGTGATTCTCGTGGAATATGTTATTAAAATTAATTAATGAATTTGACTTCTTTTTTAGTTGAGCCAAACATGGGCTAATTTCAGGAGAAACAATAAGGTTGTAGCACCTCATGCACAAAATTTACTTATGGATTGTGTTTTATTTTAAGTTAATAATTATAGCTTTTCATGATTCCAATCCACGTATAAATTAGTAAAATGTTTTGTAGAAATGTGGTCTTAATCAAGAGTTGAGAAAATAATAAATAAACTTAGAAATAAAAAGACTAATGTAAAATTTGGAGGCAAACTTTCGAGATTAAATTTTGTAATAAAGAAGGGAGAACTTCAGTCAATTTAAATTTATTTGTGTTGGGCTAAATTTGGGATTCAAAAATTGGGATTAAGGAATTCTAATTAATATGTCTTAAGGAAAACCGTTGCCCAATAATTGATGAGTAAACAAATTAGGCCCTTATAAAAATAAGTGAGATTTTTACTAAATTAGCCCAATAGTAAATACAGATCTGGCTAGTTTTTTATCCTTCGAATTAGTGAGATTTTTCTTTGGTTGTTATGTAAACATGAATTACTTTAGGATAATTTTCTTGAAAGCCGTTTTTGTCGACTTCAGTATCAGCTCAAATATGTTTTTTCCTTTTATGAAAAAATTGATTTTGGGGCTGAACCGTAGTAGGTTTTACATGGTGCACTTTTGACTTTTATGAAAAAATTGATTTTGGGGCTCAAATATGAATGAAATTGTAGCTGGCACTTATTTGCTGAACCGAAGTTGACTAAAAATTATGAATCAAATAAGGACATATCTCAACGTGTGACCGACCTGGTAATCTCATACTAAAAATAATACAAATTAGCCCAATAGTAGCAGCAGATATGTTGACTCCTTATGTGTAGTATTGATCCATAAAAATATGTAATTATCATTCAATTCCATAAAAATATTATTTATACAATTTCTATGATGGTCGGTTATCTGATTTAGTCAACAGCACAATTAATGTGTCTTGTATTACAAATGAGTAGATGGATTCAGTTTCATTTATACAGATAGCATAATGGATAAATTTTGGCTGAGTACGATTAATTGAACTTCGCAGGTCAACTTTCCTAACATGGAGTGGTTTAGAGTTGATGACTTGGGTTGTATAGTAACGCTACTAGGCAAGGAAATGCAAGTACAATCTCTGCATAAACTAGCACTCATAGCAGTGTTCGGTTGTTCTAAATTGCTGGCCATTGCAGAATCTGATTCAATTCAGTTACTGCAAAATCTTGAGAGACTTACGGTGTGGAAATGTAATGCACTTGACGTATTGTTTGACTTTGAGGGTATAAAGGTCACTAATGATGATGAAGAAATTGATATGCTTGGTCGATTGATAAAGTTGTGGCTGAAGGCACTACCAAAATTGGTGCATATTACAAGGATGGTTCCAAAAAAAATTTGTGTCTTCCAAAATTTGACGACTCTTAATGTTGCAAATTGTAATAGCTTAAAATGATTATTTTCACCTTCTATGGTCATCTCACTTGCGGCCTTAGAAGATTTATCAATTACTTGTTGCGAAGCATTAGAAGAAATCATTGGAAGAGAAGAAGAAAAAGAAGGAGAAGAAAACAATTCAGAGACGAGAAACATTGTCATGGATGCAAGCACTCCATCAAACCTCCATCACTTCACACAAGTTGTTTCAATGGATGCAAAACGAAATGAAGTCATCGATATGCTTGAGTTCCCAAAACTAGAGAGCCTCGTGCTTTACGATTTAATCAGTTTTAAGAGCTTTAGATCTGAATCAAACGATGATGGCATTCTTCGAATGTTGTTCAACCAGGTATGTATCTTTCCTTTCCTCCTTGTGCGTCTGGCCATATTTGTTTCCATGTACATGTATGCAAATCGAAGAATCAAACAAATTATAACAACTTCTCCAATTCGTTTATAAAGAATAACTTATTAATATTTGAACTAAAATATTAGACTGCATAGAATATAAATAAAAAAAATTGTTGGTCACAATTGACCCTATCAAAAACGGGTAATGCTACACGAATATTTTGGATGACCATGAGGTTGAAACACCACACAGACATGGAGGATCGGGATTATTTTATTCACGAGGTACCCACGTCGACATGTGAGAGGGAGGTCATCCCCGTAGTCATCCACGTGGGTCATTAGGCATTTCCCATCAAAAACTAATGTGGAAAAGTATTAATTATTATATACGAGATAAAGATTGATGATGTTAGTGTCGTGGCTTACATCATTAAGTGAATTTCACAGGTTACATTGCCTAACATGAATGAGTTGGTCATTGATGGATTGGATTATATAGTAATGTTAGTGAACATGAGGGCAGAGAATTCGAGGGAATCGTTACAAAATCTTGAAATACTTGAAGTTTATGATTGTAAAGCATTGGAAGTGCTGTTTGAATTTGAATGTCTAATAGTTCCAGAAGATCATGCTGAAAGTGTATTTGGTCGATTGAGATCGCTAAGGCTAAAATATCTGGACAAATTAGCGTACATTATAGGGACAGTTCCTAATGGAATTCGTGTCTTCAAGAATTTGACATCAATTGTCGTTGAAAGATGTGGTATCTTAAAGTACCTATTCTTACCTTCAATGGCCAATTCTCTTGTGGCTCTGGAAGTTCTAAAGGTTTCAGATTGTGAATCGATTAAAGCGATTGTTGGAAAAGAAGAAGAAGAAGAAGGCACTTCAGAGATCAGAATAATTGAAGCAATGAAAACTAGAATTGTGTTTCCTAAGTTGAACCGTCTACGACTCAAGGATCTTTCAAGTATTCAAATGTTTTGCTCTCAGAACTATGACCTTGTATGGCCTCTATTGAAGGATTCGACCATAAAAAACTGCCCTATGATGGAAAATTTGAGTCCATTGCCAGTGAGTGCACCAAAGCTTGATATTTCCAATTTGTAGGATAAGGCAGGTATGTATGTGTCCTCGATTCCTATTCTAAATCTTCTACTCTAATGCTATATTTTCTTTTAATAATTCATTAATATTCTTTGTTTGTCAAGCAGCTTGGCAAAGGAGGATCGACTTTGTAACAAATAAAAATTACTTGAGAAATATGAAGTTCTTCATTTCCGAGGTAAAATTTTGATGAAATCGTTTCTAATCTATTGAATATCTATTTGAATTCTACTAGCTAAATTATTAAAACTTGTTTTCTCAATGTAGCAACCGAAAATAAAAAATTTAATCTATTTCATCTTGACATGTTTTGTTAATTTGAGATACTGAGGGACTAATTTAAAAATAAATCTCGTGTTAAAATTTTTAGCTCTTGTTCAAATAATAAAGTATTCATCTAGTGAAAAATTTCATATCAATATTGGGCTTGTTTCAAAGCTCGTATTAAATGGCGAATTTTGTACTCGAGAAAATGTTATTTCGGATAAGTTAGGTCCATGATATTGATGTCCAAAGAATTCACATGTTTAATTAAGGTCAATTAAGGATTAATAGATTTTGGCAGCCACGTGTGAAAAGGAATTGGGTATTTTAATATTTTAATTTTAGGATGAAAGTTTACTTTTTAAATTATGCAATTTGAATTAGACTTGAATTAGGATTTAGTTAAAGACGAGAATTAGCTAAGCCCTATCCTAATCCTATAACAAGAAACCTACCTATATCCAAATTCTACTATTGGAACTCAATTTTCTTCAAACTTTCTGGATACACGACTCCTTAACTGAAAATTTTGAAAAAGGAAAAAAGATTCAAAGGAGAGGTAGAAACCAATTTCAACTCTAAACTTGGAAAGTTTTGGAAAGAATCTTGATTCAACATGGTCACTACGTCATCACCACAAATTGAGGTAGGATTCCTACGTGAAGTTGTCATTATAGGAATTTAATTTTCAATTAAGCATGTATTCGTTATATTTGCATGAAGCATGTGAAGTGCCTTTAGTGCCTTTAAACTGATGGCCGTAGAGGCTCATCAGAACCTTAAGTATATATGTTAAACTGATAGTTGTCGAGGGTCATTAGAACCTTAGGTAGATTGTTCGATCATTGATTTATTTATTTATGAGGGCAATGTGTAAGAATGTACGATTAAATATATGATTATTAAGTTCATGTAGCTCGTGTAGCTTAATGAGTATTTTTTTGAGATACTCACTCCTATTTAACCATTTTCAGAGTAATCGGAGATCCGACGGTGGTTTGGCATAAATGGCATGTTCTATTTTTAGAGAAATTTATTCTTATGTTTTAGATTGCCACTTTTATGTTTAAAAGTCATTGGAGTCACTCAGATTGTAGTTTGAATTCATGTTTTGAGACAAAAAAAGGTTTTAATGTTTGTGTATGTTTCTTTGAAGATTTCAGAATTTTGCCACTATTTTTAACACTGCTATGGTCGATAAATTTGGGATATTTTAAATTAGAGTTTCTTGAAAGCTTGAAGACTGAATTGATTATGAAGTTGCTTAATATTTGTTTTATGGTGGTTTATTCAGTTCATTGAGTCACACTACTGGAAACTAAATATTTCAAGTTTCTCCCTAATTTTAAAAATTCACCCAGACCTAAATACTTGGAATTTTGAAGTGATTCAAGTTGAAAAAGATAGCCATATGAGTTATCTATCTCTCAGAATTAGAATCATGAATTTTGGATCTATAAAACTCAAGTTATGAACGTTTTCCCGAGAGCTGTCAGATTGTACCCGAGAACAAATAACTCCGGTTTAGAATCAATTTTGACCAATCTATTGATTGAATTTATATGAGAAATTTTAACCTGTAATTTCCCTGTGTGCATGATGTCTACAGGTTAAATTTTGTAAATGTTGGACTTCATTTATTTTTCGAACGAGATTTATTTCTAAAAGTCGTACGAGCTGAAAATCTAAACTATTTGAAAGAAAATTCTTTAATTTTTTAACGAGTTCTCTAAAGCCTTAATGTTTTTAATACAAATTAAATTTCTGCATTTTATGAAATATTTAGGTAGAATTTTATAAATTTAAGGTCCTTGTAATCTCACGAGTTCCTAGAGCTCGGGTCGTTACACTCGAGATATATTATGAGTGGTTTAATTTCAAGATTTCGGCTATTTTATATGTTCAATAATTGATTATGCATGGAATCTTCACCAAATATTATTGGTATGTTTAGCATGTCCCCTGCCCTCAACCCTCAATTATATCTTTAGAGTGTAAATTTATTTTTATTATTTTTATTTTTACAACACAAACTCTTTTTTCTCTTCATTTTACTTTTTGTAACAAACTCTACGATTTAACATCGATCTCATCTGGGTGAGAAAATTGATGGATGTGTTCCTTATGCCTCTCTAATAATAAAATGGCATCGACAATGTGTAGATTAAAGAGAAAACAAATGAGCAAAAGTTATTGTGTATGTGGAGTAACAATATTTGGTTTCTTCCCTTTTTTCAAGGATTTCAAAATAACAAGTTAATGGAGTGACTATTTTATATATGCAACACTCAAACATAGTTAAAAAATCATTTAGATCTATTTTTCTTGAAATTCAAATACTTAGATGATTGTTCATTATGTGAGATTCGCTATTGGAATATGGAAATACTGCTTTCAATACAAAGTAAAAGTAAAAAAATAGAGGATGAGCAAATAAAAATGATAATCATTTAACCATGAACAAAAGGATCGAGAGGCCGCCTAATATGCTAATATTTCTATATTTTTCTCTAACGTGATCGAGTTTCGTTAACTCAACTTATCAAATATACCAGTAAAACTTCGAAGTTCTCGCAAACTATAAAATTGGAGTCAAGCTGAAGAATTTGACAGCCATATTAAATTTAACTTCAACATAATTTGTTAGCAAAAGATGGTACATCATGAAGAGTTGACAATTTTTCTTAGCAATGATTCTATCTACCCACCGTCCATTACATTATCGTTCTATAGCTAATGGTTTATCATTCTATAGCTAATGGTCAGCTAACCTTGAATGTACAATTCACTAGTGGGAGCACATTAGCAAGATGCCCTATTTTGAGTGGTTAGCTCGCCCAAATAAAGTTTGTGATGGCTATGATTTTACAAGGATTTGACTAAAAGTGATAGGGATCTAAATCTAGTAAGTGAAAATTCAAACTAACAAAGAACTAGAATAGCAAACAATGAGTTCATGAACCTCACCTCCATCAAGCTTTTCATTGGGCTTTGATCAAATTCTACCAATCATTTGACTCGACAAACTGTCATATTTACATTTTCCATATTCACTTTTGATGCACTATCTTGAAGTCAGAAAACAAAACTATTAAAAAAAAAAAGAAAGAACAAAAACAAAAATAGTTTTAAAACATGATCCTACTTTCCTTTTAAATCAAATCAATATCTAAAATATTTCTGTACCCATTCAAATGAATTGTATTAAATATCTAATTTTACCAAAATAATAATAATAATAATAATTTGCCGAACTCCTACATGTTTAATACATAAATTGTTGAGCATATAAATTCCCTATTTGGCCTTCTTTTGTAATTTTTTTTTTCAAACTTATTTTTAACCATATATTCACACATAGTTCTGGGCCAAAGCTATCTAGGCAATGGCCTTGGGCCCCAAAAAAAAAATTAAAAGTGAAAAATGACCATTTTATGTACATATCCTTGCATAAATATT
The DNA here is from genome assembly GCF_002742605.1 of Olea europaea var. sylvestris. NCBI lineage: Eukaryota > Viridiplantae > Streptophyta > Magnoliopsida > Lamiales > Oleaceae > Olea > Olea europaea. Next base: position 415,789 of record NW_019252694.1, on the reverse strand, counting down.
TTCTTGAAGATATAGTATGCAAATAAAGTAGAAGGTTGTCCCAATACCCAATAATGATTGTTTTTTTCTATTTATTTCAATGTTCATTTTTGTTCTTTAAATTTCATTGCTACTTTTGAATTTATTTATTTTTTACTTTTTAAATATTTGATATTTTAAGCAATATATAGAAGTCATCGCTTATATACCTCACTGGCTTTCAGAAGGATTTGGTTCTATTTCTTGAATGCGAGAATTAATTCTCGAACGAATCAAGCCACGATTGAGCTTCATAAATATAATGTTCATTATTACAAGAAAACGTGTTTGAATAGACCATCATTAATGTTAAAGAGATTGCTACATTTGTAATATATATATATTTTACCGCATTAGGTCACAAAATTCTTAGAGTCGGCCCAATTCTAAACACAAGATGGGGATTTTTGTTTCAGACTAAAATGAAGTAGAAAGTATGTATGTGGAAAGCAAAGGACTAGGCTCATGAAATTGTTGATCTTGTAGCAATTGAACGAAAATAAAATGGATTTTGAAAATCTATAATTTGAGATTTTATTTGACTTTTTTAGTTCACAAGGTAAACTATTAGAATTTGAAATCTCAATTTTACATTGAGAAAAAAGAATTATTACGAAAAAAGAAACTCTTATAAGCAACATCAAATTCAAGGTCAATGCTTGACCATAAAAAAATTAGGACCTTGACAATTTGTGGGGTCAGTGGGTGGGTCGGGTTGGCTGGGGTGTTAGGAATAAATAATTATGATTGGGCTTTGGGATGGGGAGATGTAAGAAAATTACAGACTTGATGGCGAGAATCCTTATGTGCGCAGAGAGAGAGAGAGAGAGAGAGAGAGAGAGAGAGATTACCAACTTAATAGAGTGAACCTTTATATTTGAACATGCTCTACTGATCTTTATCCACTCTGTAGGCCTATTAATCCATTGTCAGTGATCCATTCAAGCCAGAAACTCCCTATTCCCTTTTCATTTTTTTAACCTGTTAGCCCAAGTATTCGGTCGGTGATGAAAGACTTTGAACCTAAGACTAAATGTTGTACCATAAAATAGAAATGAAAGCCATACGGTGGCAGTCGAAAATAGCTTGACTTTAAATTAAGGCATTGAGGAAAAAAATATATTCTAGTCAATACTGTCAATAATTTTAGACCCTATCTGAACTTTATTATCGAAATTGGTTCACCTTCAACGTATTTTTCCTTCTAATAGAAAAAAATGACATCTATGGTTAATCTTAAATAAATGTGTGTCTTTAAATAATCTTGAAAGTAAAAGGTAAGATAAAAGACCAGGTCACCAAGTTTTAAACCTTCTTGAAGATATGGACATCGGCCACTTGAAGGCATTCATGAACAGCTCCCTGTTACTCTATGTTCTACAGGAAAGATGGAAACACAATTACACGGGGGTATTCTCATGTAATTCTCGACTGCCTAATATGATCCTATTAGAAACCACGGCCAATCTCATGAAGGACTACAAAAGGTGAGTAGGATGACAACATCGATATCGCCTAATGCAGAGAGAATCAAGGCACTCCCACCAGCAAATCATTTGAAACTTAATTTTGATGCTGCCCTGGTCAGAGTTTGATGACGAAGAACTGACTGGCACGATGAAAATGAATAATGGAAGCTAAAATCTTTGACTGTGCAGAACGGGTTATAATACATCTTTTTCCAATTCTCATAATTTAGTAAAATCTGAAGCCTCTGCGTCTAAGAAATCATTGAAAGAGTCACTCAAACATTCGATAACATTTACAGGACTTGAGGGTTAATCTTCTCTTGCACTCATTTGCTTGCTTATTCAATTGGATTATCAAATATCCAAATCACGCCAAGTATTTAAACAAGTTAGCACAATCCTTGTGTCTTTCCAGATGACTAGTAATCAAATCTTCAATCCTCTTATGATTGCTTTAACATCAGGCTGTGGTGAAAACATTTACATCTAAACAATATTATTAGTTGATTCAACAGCATGTTTGGCTAAACTTAAAAGTAACTCTTAGGTAATTTTCATCCTCTAGTCTTAACTCCTTTCCATATCCATCCTTCGGGTTCCTCACTGAAAGGCGGTGATTCAACACCCTTCTGTTTACCCGGTAATATTTGGCGTTTCCACCACTCCGTCAAGTATGCAAGACCTGAAAAATGAAGGCGGGGCTTTCTCCCCCGTTTTACCTCCGGTGTGAGAATTAGTTTTTAGACTTGGAAAGAATATATTTGAAAATCAGATGGCTAAAAACGAGAATGGGAGCTCAAAAAAAATCATCCCTTACCTGTGTCTCATCCGGGGGTATTTATAGATATTAGGCGCTAGGTAACCGCTGGGCGGTTGTGGTGCCACGTGTCCCACGATGATATTCCCACTATACCCACGTTCTGAGTGATGAGTCCTTAACTTCCCGTCTGAAGATTGTACCTGTATCAGCGGCCATGTAACCTTGTTGATTCGTTAAAAGTTTTATGGCTAAGTGTTTGGACAAGGGATATAATTCCCGTTGAGGATTTCGCTTAGTGGTAGAATGATTTCTTGGGATAGCGGTAGAGCGCCCTTTGGGGGTTGTGGTAGAGCGCTCCCTGGGTGTAGTGGTAGAACGCCCTATGAGGGTCGATGGCCTTGCATCGGTGTGCTGTGATCTGCCTTGCTTGTCCTTGGGGGTGTCTCCTTCTACCAACCTATATCATTAGCCCCTCTATCCCTTGTCGATGTTTTCGACAAGGGGTAGCAATTTTAGGTTGGTTTGAATTTTTTTTTTAAAATAAAGAGAAAGGAATAGTTCGTATTAGCGAATTTCTCTCAACTTCCTAGGCTTCCTCTCTTCTAAGGTAATTTCCTCTCTTTATTTAAATCCAAGGTCTTGCTTTAAATTTCTTCTCTTCATCATTTTTGTTGTCATGTATAAAACTATCCTTTCTTCTCCTTCCAATGAAAAAAGTGATGGGGGGTGTAGTGATTCGACCGGACCTTCGTCGAAGGGTGCCGACGGGAGTCCGACCGACCCACGTGGGGGTCGGTCGCCGGCCAGCGGGGCTGGTTGCTCGACCAGCCCCGCTGGTCGACCAACTTAACTGGTCGACAGTCGACTAGCCCTATGGTTGGTCGACCTACGGCCAGCCCGAAGGCTGGCCGTCTCCCGCCATCCATTAATTCTCGTGGTTTGTCCGGTCCTTCGATCCGCCCTTGTAGTGACTCGCCCCCTTCATCCGGCAAATCCCTTTATGATAGTGATAGTGAAACTCATTCAATTGACTCTCAGCCATTTGTTCCAAATTTCCCAAAGAGACACATTGGTTCTTCTAAATCTCCAGGCCAAAATTTGGAAATCGGGCGTGACCCAGCCGGTGAGGTTGTCCCCTTAGATATCCCAAAAAGTTATAGTCTCTACAATTCGCCACTCAAGTTAGAAAAATGTCTAGGAAAGTATGACCGGGTTGATGATTACGTCTATAGAGCCCCTGGTCCTAAAGAAAGGCTCCCTGGGTCCGACCCCCGTGAGATAGCCATGTACAAGGATGTTATGGACGGGGGTTTTCGGTTCCCCATTCATCCCTTTTTTGTATCGATTTTCAACAAGTTCCACCTTACTCCTAGTCAAATTAATCCTAATGCATGGAGAAAAGCGTTATATTTTCTGTACGTCTGTCTCAAAAAGGGAATTTCACCTTCCATGGATCTTTTCAGGTGTATCTTCGAAATGCATGAGCTAGTTCAATGTAATGCCTTTGTCTATTTTACCACTAGGGTACCTATGCAATTCCCTAAGTTTAGGAATTCGAATAGCGGATGGAAGTCCCGATTTTTCTTCGTCCGGCCTTCAAAGGGTCAGTTTTCTTTTAACACAAACTGGCGACACCCCCAAATTCGTCTCTTCAATAGCCAAGTAGAAGCTACTCCCTTTCTAGAAGCTCAAATCCAGGACTTGGTTGATGTTCCGCCCTTTGCACCTGACTTAGGGTCAGTCCTAACCATGAAGAACATGTTGAAAGTGGGGATAAGTCGTCGGGTTGCTTGACTTTCATCCTTCCTGTCTCGCTTAAGATCTTAACCGGAACCACGGCTTCCATCCCAAAGGCCAGTTTGAATGGCGTCTCCCCGGTCGACTCTCGGGGGGTAGTGTGATATGCCCATAGTACATTGGGCAACTCCTCAGCCCAAAGTCCTTTTTCTTTTTCTAATCTTGTCTTCAAATCCCACAGTATGATTCGGTTGGTCACTTCTGCTTGCCCATTTGCCTGCATATGATATTTTTCCAGACGAATCCCTGTATCTTTGCAGTCGTGATGGTGGCCAAAGGCTCAGCTTCCACCCACTTAGTAAAGTAGTCGACGGCAACTAACAAGAACTTCCTCTGTCCTTTTGACAGGGGCAAAGGTCCCAAGATGTCCATCCCCCATTGGAAGAAGGGACACACCCCGAAAACTGCCGTCTGTTGCTCGGCCGGAATGTGGATCAGATTTCCATGGCGTTGGCATGCATCGCATTTTCTCACCAACTCTCCTGCATCTTCCTTAATACTGGGCCAATAATATCCTTGTCGAAGCGTTTTGAACGCAAGGGTAGTCGCCCCTTGGTGGTTGCCACAAATTCCCGCATGTACTTCGACTAGCACCTCCTGTGCTTCTGTCGGTCACAAACACTTCAAATACGGCATTATGAAGCCTCGCTTGTAGAGTTGCCCATCGATGATGGCAAACGAGGCTGCCCGAACTTTTAGCCTTCTAGCTGTGAGAGCATCCTCCGGCAATTTATTCTTTGTGAGGTACTCAAACAGCGGGTCTATCCAACTTTCCTCATTTTCTACATTCATAACATCGATTACGTGTTGGATGCTAGGTTGTCGCAGAATTTGCACACTGGCTGTGCGAGGCAGTCGTCTGGGGTTGGCTGATGCGAGCTTAGCCAGCGCGTCTGCTCGCTCATTGTCCTTTCGAGGGACCTTAGTTATCTTAAACTTAGTGAACCCCCTCTGCAAGTTTTTGACCTCCATTAAATATGCAGCCATCTTTCCGTCCTTTGCTTCGAATTCCCCCGTCACTTGCCCGATTATCAACCAAGAGTCACTGCAAACTTCCACTGAGGTGACCCCGAGTCTGGCTGCCAATCCCAAACCCGTGATTACTGCTTCGTACTCGGCCTCGTTATTTGTTGCTGGGAATTCAAAGTGCAGTGAGTATTCCAACTCTTCTTCATTCGGACCTATCATTATGATCCCCGCCCCGGATCCTTCGTCATTTGAAGATCCATCGACAAAAATTTTCCAATCTGCCTGCTCCCCTGGTGGGAGCTCGGGCGGGGTGGTGAGCTCAACGATGAAGTCTGCTAAAGCCTGTGCCTTAATAGCTGTCATTGGCCTGAATTCGATATCAAACTCGCTTAACTCGATGGCCCATTTTAACAGCCTCCCAGAGGTCTCGGGCCGATGTAGAATCTGCTTGATAGGTTGGTCAGTCATTACTTGCACCGTGTGAGACTGAAAGTAAGGCCTCAATTTCCTGACTGCGACAATTAATGCAAACACCAGCTGTTCAGTCAGGCTGTATCTTATTTCTGCACCCCTCAATACTTGGCTCACATAGTAGACTGGTTTCTGCGCCTTCGAGAACTCTTTCACCAGGACCGCGCTGACTGCCTTTGGTGATACTGCCAAGTAGAGACACAACACGTCCCCAGGAGATGGGCTGGTCAAGATCGGGGGCTCTTGTAATGACTGCTTCAAGTTCCTAAGAGATTCTTCGCATTCCTGGGTCCACTCAAAATTGGAGGAGCCCCCTATGGCTTTGAAGAAGTGGTAGCATTTGTCCGCTGCTCGGCTCATGAAACGATTTAAGGCCGCTACCCGCCCCGTCAGCCTCTGAACCTCCTTCCTGCTGGTGGGGCTCTTCATTTCTAGGATTGCCCGAATTTTGTCCGGGTTCACTTCGATGCCCCTTTGCGTGATCATGAAACCTAGAAATTTTTCACCTGCGATACCAAAAACACACTTCTCTGGATTGAACCTTAATCTGCTTTGTCGGGCAACGTCAAACACTTTTTGCAAACAGGCCATATGGTCATTGGCTCTGGCACTCTTGACCACCATATCGTCAACATAGACTTCTACGACATCCCCGATTAGCCCACGAAAGACTTTGTTCACCATCCTCTGATACGTCGCTCCTGCGTTTTTCAAGCCAAATGGCATGGCTGTGTAACAGTACGTGTCGAAGTTCCTGATAAATGACGTCTTCTCTTGATCGGCCTCGGCCATTGAAATTTGATGATACCCCGAAAATGCATCTAGAAAGCTGAGCCTTTCATGACCCGACGTTGCGTCCACCAGTTGATCTATTCTGGGAAGTGGGTATGAGTCTTTTTCAAGCCAAATGGCATGGCTGTGTAACAGTACGTGTCGAAGTCCGTGATAAATGACGTCTTCTCTTGATCGGCCTCGGCCATTGAAATTTGATGATACCCCGAAAACGCATCTAGAAAGCTGCGCCTTTCATGACCCGACGTTGCGTCCACCAGTTGATCTATTCTGGGAAGTGGGTATGAGTCTTTTGGGCATACCTTGTTCAACCCAGTATAGTCTACACACATGCGCCATTTTCCATTTGACTTCTTCACAAGTACAACATTTGCCAACCACTCGGGGTATTGCACCTCTTGGATAAAACCCGCCTGTAGCAATTTTTCCACCTCTGCTCTGGCCGCAGCCTGCCTCTCAGGGGCAAGGTTTCTCTTTTTCTGCTTCACTGGCTTAGCCCCTGGCTGGACACCGAGGCGATGCTGCGCAACAGTTGAGCTAATCCCCGGGATATCCTTTGGGTTCCAAGCGAAGACATCCAAATTTTTAGCTAGACACTTCGCCAATTTTTCCTTCTCTTCGGATCCCAGACCTGTTCCAACAAGAAACTCCTTTCCTTCGTCAATAAAGATTTTTTCAATCATATCAAGCGGCTCGATCCGCTCCCTCGGGAGTTCTACATCCAGCATCATGACCGATGGTGGGCTTTTGGCTTGTATACTATCCACATAGCACTTTCTTGATGCATGCTGGTCTCCTCGCACGCTCCCGATCCCAACCAGCATTTTTTCAATCATATCAAGCGGCTCGATCCGCTCCCTCGGGAGTTCTACATCCAGCATCATGACTGATGGTGGGCTTTTGGCTTGTATACTATCCACATAGCAATTTCTTGATGCATGCTGGTCTCCTCGCACGCTCCCAATCCCCCTGCTGGTTGGGAACTTCATAATTTGATGGTATGTCGATGGGATCGCGCCAGCTGCATTTAGCAATGGCCGGCCATAGATAGCGTTGTAAGCCATGGGGGTCTTGACAACCAAGAAATTAGTCACGATCACCACTGTCGCTGGGTATGTCCCAAGCGTGACTGAAAGCTCTACAGTCCCTTCCGGTATCACTGTTGCCCCTCCAAAGCCTTGTAGGGGGGTAGTCACCACCTTCAACCTTTCTTGAGGGATTTTTAGACCCAAGAAGGCATCCCAGGTGAGGACATTTGCCGCACTCCCTCCATCGACTAATACCCTCTTCACGTCAAAATCTGCAATATCGCCTACTATTACTAAGGCGTCATCATGGGGGTGAGTTACACCAATCAAGTCCTCTTCATCGAAAGTTATACTCTGGTTTAATCTTGCTTTTTTCTGTATAGAGCAGACCCTTAATGAGCACGCATAACCCTTCCTAGCTGAATTTGAGTCGCCGCCCGATGCTACTCCTCCGATGATCATGTTTATCACTCCTGCTCTTGGTGGGGGTATACCTTCGACCCTTTGCCTGCTCTTATCGTTTTTCACATACTTTGCCAATAGCCCCCGTCTCAGCAGGCGCTCAATTTCTTCCTTTAACTGTAGGCATTCTTCGGTATCATGCCCGTGATCTCTATGAAAATGACAGTATTTACTTTGATTTCTCTTGCCAGAAGGGGTTAGCATTGGTTTGGGCCATTCGAGCTCATTCATGTGCTGTATCTCCATCAATAACTTGGTTCGTGGAATGTTCAAAGGGGTGGGTGTCTTGACCTCCTCTCGTTTTTGCCTGACTGCCCGGTCTTGGACATAACCCTTGCTCGTGCGTTCACTCTTCTGCTTATTTCTATCATTGTGCTTTTGCTCGTCATATGTTTTTCGCTTATTAGCTTCCGTCTCCCTTCCATCCCTGAGATTTTTAGTTACCTTCTCCGCTTCCTCCGCATCGACATACTTGTCTCCCTTCTTTAATAGGTCATGCATCGACTCCGGGGGGTTCTTGGAGAGTGACATCTTAAAGGCCCGATTTCGCGTTCCATTCATCAAGGCTGTAACCACTGCGGACATTTGCAGGTCTCTAATGCTAAGAGTCACCCGGCTGAACCTGGCTAAGTGTTCCTGCAATGACTCGTCTTTGTCCTGTACGACCTGCATCAACTTAATGGCTGTCTTCCTCTTCCTCTTGCTGCTTAGGAAATAAGCTACAAAGCTCCTGGAGAGCTCATCAAATGACTTGATGGAGCGCGAGGCCAAGATTGCTACCCAGTCCCTAGCCTCCCTCCTGAGCGTGGGGGGAAAGGATCGGCACATCACGGCGTCCGGGGCGGCATAAAGTCTCATCAGATCCACGAAAGTTCGTAGATGGTCAAGCGGGTCCGTGACTCCATCATAGGCTTCAATCATGGGCTGTTTGAAGCCTTTAGGCAAAGGAACCGCCATGATTTCTGGGGCGAACGGGTCTTCCTCCAAAACCATCTGTCTCCGCCTATCCTTCCTTTTGGACAACGCATCGTCTATCTTCTGTGACATGATTTCTTCCATCTTTCGTTCCAGGTCTACCATGGTTTGCGGGGGCTGTTGAGCTCCGGTCATTGGGGCTCCCGCGTCTCCCGCTCCCCGCTGAGAGGTGGGTGAGACAACCACGGGTGACGCTTGAGGCGGTTGTTGATTCGTCACTTCCGTCGGGCTTAAATGAGGAATGGTGGTTCTCTTCGACTGGTCTTGTAAAAGCACCATCATTGCTGCCAATTGGTTTTCCAAAGCGCTGAATTGACTCTGCGTCACATACTGCGGTGGCGGTGGTGGTTCATGACCCCTTGCAACTGACTCCGACTCCGTCTCCGCCGTATTCCCAACCAGGCGAGTATCACTTCTTGTTCGTCTTCTTGACATGGCTTTTTAGTTCAAACGGATGCTCCCACAGACGGCGCCAATGAAAGGCGGTGATTCAACACCCTTCTGTTTACCCGGTAATATTTGGCATTTCCACCACTCCGTCAAGTATGTAAGACCTGAAAAATGAAGGCGGGGCTTTCTCCCCCGTTTTACCTCCGGCGTGAGAATTAATTTTTAGACTTGGAAAGAATATATTTGAAAATCAGATGGCTAAAAACGAGAATGGGAGCTCAAAGAAAATCATCCCTTACCTGTGTCTCATCCGGGGGTATTTATAGATATTAGGCGCTAAGTAACCGCTGGGCGGTTGTGGTGCCACGTGTCCCACGATGATATTCCCACTACACCCACGTTCTGAGTGATGAGTCCTTAACTTCCCGTCTGAAGATTGTACCTGTATCAGCGGCCATGTAACCTTGTCGATTCGTTAAAGGTTTTATGGCTAAGTGTTTGGACAAGGGATATCATTTCCGTTGAGGATTTCGCTTAGTGGTAGAATGATTTCTTGGGATAGCGGTAGAGCGCCCTTTGGGGGTTGTGGTAGAGCGCTCCCTAGACGTAGTGTAGAGCGCTCCCTGGGTGTAGTGGTAGAACGCCCTATGAGGGTCGATGGCCTTGCATTAGTGTGCTGTGATCTGCCTTGCTTGTCCTTGGGGGTGTCTCCTTCTACCAACCTATATCACTCACCATTGACATTAAATCATATCTTTCTTCTGTTGTTTCTAGAGTTTGAATTCACTCCTTCGAAAACAATCCGACAGAATTACCTGAACGCAAGAATTGATCAACAGGATCCAAAATTGTAATTCGAGCCCACCGACTTCACGATGTGTCCTTAAAACGAATTTGCTGCCTTCAATGGTGCTAAAGGCGTCCAGCAATCATTTCCCAGGATAGAACGAATTTTTCGTCTCCTACGGAAGCAGCACTGCAGTCTATAGGAGTTCCAACGAACTCAACGAAGTGTTTTACTTCGAGACAATATCAGAACGAGAGAGAGGGAAATGAGATTCAAAGCACAGAAAGTTTGCAAATGAAAATGGTGTAAATTTTCTGGTAGAAAGGCTGGCTATTTATAGACTTGTTCGTGGCCATTCGAACAGTCATCACCTTTCAGACAAGCCTCAAAAATTCGAACAGACATACTGTTCTTAAAATTCGTGTCTGGTAAGTCGGTTAACAGTCGACTATTTGGTCGGTAAACAGTCGACTGTTTGGTGGGTAAACAGTCGAAACAGTCGACTGTTAAAAGAAAATAAAACACCCGGAATAAACCAAAATTTAAATTTCATTTTGTACCCAAGAATTTGATTATTTACAATTTGGCCCAAAATTTTAAATAAATTTTGTCCAAAAAGTTAATATAGTGTAAAGGTCCACCTGGACCCGCACCGAACCGGACCGGACTCGGGCACGTGCTCGTGCCGTGCCGAGTCGAGCTGGCCGGTCGGACGGACGGCGACGGCGGCTCGCGCGTGTGGGTTTATGACCGAACCCAATAGGATATAGGTCTTCCCCCTTCCAAAGACTATTGGTACCCCTTGGGGCCCAAACCCAAATCCAAACTTTCACCTTATAAACCACACCAAAGTTTCCTAACTTTCCTATGTAAATAAAACACCCGGAATAAACCAAAATTTAAATTTCATTTTGTACCCAAGAATTTGATTATTTACAATTTGGCCCAAAATTTTAAATAAATTTTGTCCAAAAAGTTAATATAGTGTAAAGGTCGACCCGGACCCACACCCGCACCGAACCGGACCGGACTCGGGCATGGGCACGTGCTCGTGCCGTGCCGAGCCGAGCCGGCCGGTCGGACGCGTGTGGGTTTATGATCGAACCTAATAGGATATAAGTATTCCCCCTTCCAAAGACTATTGGTACCCCTTGGGGCCTAAACCCAATTCCAAACTTCCACCTTATAAACCACACCAAAGTTTCCTAACTTTCATATGTAGGATAATTGTTTACTAATTTCCAATAAATCAAAATTTTCACTAATTTATAGTTTCAAGTGGGTTACTTTGACATCAAATATTTAATTAAATTATAAATAATTTTTGATAAATAAATATATCATATTAATCACCTTATGGAGTAGAACGTGAATATGCTTGGTCACATTATAATCGAAGTATGGGTCCCACTAAAATTAGAGCTCAATATTAACCAAGTTCACTAATTAACAAACCATTTCAAATAATCCCCCCCCCCCCCCCC